>NW_027495534.1:0-239156 GCF_021521415.1 Bidens hawaiensis | reverse complement strand
AGAACCAAAATATATACCATGTATGCCATGGCGTAATTACAATAGGTAATGGCACATGGCATCACCAACCAAAATTCTAAGAATGTACATGGTTAATACCGTCGCCCCCCCGGCCACCTATTTTTTTTGTCAGGCGACTTTATTATCAGCCAACGATTGATCGCCACTTGTCCCTTTTAGCACACAACACAAGTTAAAGATATATGACAACTTTATAAAAGAGATGATTACTTTATAAAATATGGGACAACTTTATAATTTATAAAATATATAAAGGTCGACTTTATAAAATACAGGGTTGACTTTGTAAAAATATGAGACGGCTTTATAAAATATTGGACCATTTTATAAAAGAGAGAATGACTTTAATAAAAACACGGGACAACATAATAAAAATAGTGTGGAGGCGACTATTAAAAATGGAGATTTTGGGAATTTTAATTAGTGACATAAATTATGGCATCAATAGACATTTGAGGTATTTTTCCTTAATTAATATTGACTTTTTATGAGAATGTAAAGACGGGACAAATTGACAACGTTCGTCAGTTGGATCCACATCGATCTCGTTACAGGTGGTTGGTAGTTGAATCTTTTGTAGGGCGTCGGTCATGGCTTTTGACTGTATATGGCTACCTTTCTTGTCATGCACACTGTTTTTCAAACTCATCATTATAAAGTGTACATATATACATAAATCCCTCTAGCTCTTATAACCTTTTTTCTCACCAAAAATAATTTAAGAAACATTAACATAGCTAAAACTTTTTTATTTTTTTATTTTTTTAACGGCCAAACAGGATTTCATTAAAATGCAAGAGGGTCTAGCCAAATACTAGGCACCCAAAGTACAAAAAGAAAAAGAAAAAGAAAAACACCTAAAATTAAATAGCTTCAATATGAATGACAATAAAATAATATAACCATAAGGCATAAACCATATTTCATCTGCAATTATCTGTAGATGTTAAATCAATATTAATGAAACTTCTAAACGAATATCGCATATTGTAGCTTTCTTGCCACGGTATCTAATTGTTTTTATTTATTTGTCCTAGATGGGAGTTTTCGTATCAAAAACCAATTGATCCCACGGACACATGACACATCACTCCCTCATTAGACAATAAAAATTACTTGATATGTTTTACTTCTATAGATTACTAGCTTTTGAACCCGTGTATTACACGGGATTTGTCAGAAAGAAGTGAACAAAATTATAGGTAAAAAAAAGATAAAATATCTAGTACAACAATAAGAAGTCTAAAATCTCAAATTTATAAATTTGATTTTATTATATACAACATTTGCAAAAATTGTTTTGACCAATTACCCATGGATAACTATGATAAATGAGATGAGAGATTATAGAACTAAAAGAGAAATTATAACCCATTTCTCAAAATTGTTTTGTCTCATGACTCATGGATATATAGGATAAATAAGATGAGAAATTAGAGAATTGAAAATGAAATTATAACCCAATTGCCAAAATTATTTTGGCCCATAACCAATGGATAGTTAGGATGAATGAGATGAGTTAGAGAATTAGAAAGGAAATTATAACCCATTGTCAATATGGTTTAGCTGAAGGTTAATCCTAAATTATTAGTAAAGTTAAAGGTTTATTTAATTATGTTTTAATTTAGGTATTTGAATTATAATTGGTTTAGGAAAGGTATGTCTTGGAGAGCAAGTTTAATAAGTCTATAAATAGAGTCTAGATTATTAGTTGTTTTTGGTGAGAGACAAGTGAGATGTGAGAGAGAGTTAAGGAGTTTCATCTCCATATACGTTTGATAAGTTCGTGAAGTTCGTTTGGTATGTTCGTTTGATTATATGAAAAGAATCGAGGGTTGTCACCCCAATATCTCGTGTTAGTTTGTTTGATTCGATTGTTTGATCCGTCTGGACCAACAATTGGTATCAGAGCCAAGGCTCGAAGGAGAGGTTGATTTATAATATTATCGTTCGATCAACACAGCTTCCGTTTGTTGTTTGCGAGAGGAAAAGAAAACGTCGTGTGAATTAATATATAACAAAAATATTATTATTTGTGTTTGTGGGTTTCCTGTTTGAAATCATTGCTTGAAGGGAATTCGGTTGAAGTATCTTGCAAAGAAATAACATATTAGTTCCTAGGGAACCGTGATTTATATTAAAGGGTTGATTTAATTTAACAAGTAGCAAGACCACCCTTATGCTAGTAGTGGCTTACGAAAAAGAAAAGTCAAGGGTATAATATCAATTAATAATTTAATTGATTGTGGTGCGAATTTCAACTGAGTGGATTAAGAAGACGAGATAGATGAGATTGCAATCGGTGGAAGCAACCAATCTCGTTGAAGCCGAAAAAATTAATCATTATGTGCAAGTGATTAGAAGAGTTGTGGAATCTTGTAATTTGATTTAGGAGTAATTGGATCCGTCAAGAAAGTGATCAAGAACGTTTCTTGAAGAAAGTAAGAAAGAAAAGTTTGTGGTATTTGGTTATTTATTAGAGATTGGTTTCGGGATCAGGAATCAATTCCAACTGAAATAGCAAACCGGAAAAGAAGGTAAAGATAGGAAAGATATGATGATGATTGGAGGACTTCCAGTATTGACGAAATCGAACTACAAAGTATGGTCAACCAAGATGGAGGGATTTCTGAAAGAGTATGGTTTTTGGGATGTTATTGAACCTACAGTTGGCGTAGCTGTAGATGAAAGGAAGATGTATACAGCGTTAGGGTTCATATGTCAAACCCTACCGGAAGATATCTTGGTACAAGTTGGCACAATTATGAATGCTAAGGAAGTATGGCGTGCTTTGAAAATTCGATTTCTAGGAATTGATTATGTACGGAAAATAGAAGATGAAAAAGCAGCTCAAGAAGCTGCTGAGAAAGAAAGATTGGATAAGATTGTTAAGAAGGAAGGGTTGGATGCTATTGTTCAACAACAACAAGCACGCAAGAAAGAAGCTCTGGAAGCTGCAGAGATAGAAGAAGCTTTGCAAGCTGTTTTGAGAAGTGAAAGAAAAGAAAGGTTGAATGAAGAAAAAGAAAGAATTTCTTCTTCAGAAGAAGAGAAGATGGAGAATCTTAAGGTATGTTTTTATGACTCAAACAACCTTGAAGATGAGGAAATTGGTAAGATAAGTGAGCAGAAAGGAAGCAAGAAATCTGCTAGTGATGATGATGAGAGAAAGGTTATGGAATTGAATGAAAGGAATGGTGCAGCTAACAAGTCTACAGGTTTAGAACTGTGTGTGAAAGTCAACAATCGAGCTTTTTTGATGAAAAGTCAGAACCGAATGAAAGGTTGATAAGAATTGTTAGAATGGAAGGCCTAGTAGGGTCTGATAAAGAAGGAATGAATAACCCATCTGCAAGTTTTGATGAGCAAAGAATGAAAAGAAAAGTGAAAAAGAAGAATGTGGAGAATGAAGTGGTATGTGAGATCAGTGTGGATGGTTTGAACGATGAGCGTGAAGAACTTGTTAAACAAGTTTGTTACAAACAACTGAAAAGAAAGGTTAAAGATGAATCAATGATTAAAATTGAAGAGATGAGAGTGCTATTGGGAATTCAAGACCTTGGTGGTACAAATTCAAGATTAAGGGGGTGAATGAAGGTTAATCTTGAATTATTAGTAAAGTTAAAGGTTTATTTAATTATGTTTTAATTTAGGTATTTGAATTATAATAGGTTTAGGAAAGGTATGTCTTGGAGAGCAAGTTTAATAAGTCTATAAATAGGGTCTAGAACTCTAGATTATTAGTTGTTTTTGGTGAGAGACAAGTGAGATGTGAGAGAGAGTTAAGAGAGAGTTAAGGAGTTTCATCTCCATGTACGTTTGATAAGGTCGTGAAGTTCGTTTGGTATGTTCGTTTGATTATATGAAAAGAGTCAAGGGTTGTCACCCCAATATCTCGTGTTGGTTTGTTTGATTAGTTTGTTTGATTCGATTGTTTGATCCGTCTGGGCCAACATTAGCTCCATAACCAATGGATAGGTAGGATGAATGAGAAGAGAGATTAGGCCTATAATGAATGTGGGATTGCCAGATCATCCTCATTATTTTTTTTAGTAGTATAGTTAGATGTCTCTCAACTTTGTTATGCATATTAATTTTTTGTCTGCTAAACAAAGACTTAGATAAATTTATGATATATAAAAACTGAAGTTGATTGAATAAAAATGTACACACATGGATAAAGATAAGAGCATATTGTGACCCAAATATTTCTAGTCATCAGGAATTGTGAATCAAATTGCATCGCCTTATACACCACAACAAAAGGGTGTGGCTAAGAGAAAGAATCAAGCTCTTAATGAAATGGTTAGCTTCTTGCTTAGTTAATTACTCGGATTGAGTGATGGCTTTTGTGGATCGGCTATGGCTATTTTAACGGCCTGCTCTTTATTAAACATGGCTCCTTATAACTAAAGCCGAGTAAGATAGTAATTATAATTAACAACAAACTGGTTCACCAGTAGAAACGGAGATTAGCAACCAATGTGTTGTTAGTAGTAATTGCGATTAGCAATAACTTGTGCTCTAAACAGTAAGTGTGCATTAGCGGAAAACTTGTGCGATCAGCAATAACTAAGCAACTGAGTTTCTGTTGAGGGGCTTTTTTGCTGTCAGAAGTTACTATTGATGGTAAACGGATGTCTATAAATAGATGTGTAAATTATGCTAATTCGATCAATAATTTTGGTATTTTAGGCTATAGATGAAACTGTTGAATATTGATCAACTGGAGGTATCTTGAGTGACCAAATCTCATGAGCCTTAAAATAACGATCAATTAAGGAATTTGGGTATGACAACTGGGCCAAATCGCTTATCGGCATTTGTTAGATGATTCGGCTCATAGAAACATGTATGTACACTGGTTATGGCCTTGTAACTCTACTTGTAGCCTAGGCTATGCTCATTTGAAGTTTGAACTTTTTTTTGTCGCGTCTCCCTTTATGTATTTGGTCCAACCAAGAGTCAAAATTTTTGAATAAGCTCCTCATAAGTTTCTCAAAGTCTATGGGAAGGTTATCAAATTTGTCCATCATCTTAAAGTTTTTAATACTTAAATAAAACTACTCGCGCAACCATATGAAAGATAGAACTCGATCTTCTACCCACCTACAGGTTTTGAAGTTTAAAATAACTAACAGCTTAGTGCTCAATTAGCTTGCATTGTTTGAGGAAAACAGGTTGAAAGCTAGGACTGCCAAAACATTTTTCTTCAATTCGGATTAACCCCGACCAATAAGTCAAAGTTGAGATCATTAAAATCTGATAGCCCTTATATTAACATGGAAACATACACACTGGATATGAAATCTTGTCATTATTTTATGTACTTCAGCAAACTATATATACGTACTAACTAGCTTTATTTGGAATTTACATGGAATGCAGCACTATCATTCCTTAGTCATCTATTTCTAATTAGCAATTGATACCAAATATCTGATGAAGGTATCTTAAAGTTTTCTTATAATCTGGAAATCCCAAAAACCAGAAGTTGTAATCGTCCACCGTCACCAACTCTACATACTTGTTAGATGGCTTCTTCAAGTTCATGCTCTCTCCTACTCCTTTTATCTTTCGTAATGGGATCGAAACCTACGTACACAAACAAATTATATGTCAATACGCTAAAAGTCTAATCAAAATTTTCAAAAGAATATATATATATATATATATATATATATATATATATATATATAAGAATTTGGGAGGCTGCATACCTTATACTGGTACTTTAAAACCTCGCCTAGAGTAGAATGCATTTTCAAGGACTTGTTACTGCAAAATCCTACCCTTTTTGTAGAAATGAATAGAATGCCAGCAATTGCACCAGCTGTAGTGTATATGTAGCATTCAGTTGCATGCAACAACTCCTCGCTGTCAATGGTACTGAACCGTTTCCTGAATATTTTCTGCCCGGCTAACTGGAAGGATTTTGGCCCCATAACTCAACTTGTGTTTCACCGTTTTGATTAGTTTGGGTCCTAAACTCACTGGAATTGCATAAGAATAAAGTATTAGATTTAGGAAGAGAAAATATATAAAACGTATCATCACAGAACCAGTGGTAAACCATTACCATAATTTTTAATCAGCGCTGCAAAACTTTCTTTTCCTTGTATGCCGTTGATTTTGGAAGTAGATAAAGGGTAATGAGGTTGATTATAAGGTTTAGACGATAATAATCCTCTTGTCGATATGATTGGAATGCTCATGACAATGTTTGAGAGTCTGTTATCCATGTTTTGAATTGGTGGCCTTGCAGATACTGAAACCTAGCGATGAATTAGTTGATGAGTATTAATGTGTTCTGGATCATGATATTTATAAGCCCATAAAGATGGTGTAGGTTAACAACTTTTGATTGTATGAGTCATCAATGTGTCATTGTTGATGGTGGTTTGAATATCATCATCATCATCATCATCATCGTACTCAGTATATTCCACCAATAGCAATGCTATGGTAGGGTCTGAGGAGGGTAAGATGTAGACAGTCTTACCTCTATCCCATAGGGATAGAGAGGCTGCTTCCGGTGAGACCCCCGGCTCGATAGTAGTTTTGCATCAAGCCTTGGACATAAGGCACATAGCACTCAATCATCAGGGACACCGGCTGATTGGTGCATGTGCCCTTGTCTTTCGGCTATCAACGCCACCACATGATGTCTGATTAACCTTCCGCCACTTTTAACGTTATTTTCACGAGATTAGTAAAATAACGTCAAAATTAGTGCACTTTTACTTTTGCCCACCCGAGGGTTCACACATATATACATTATATGTGCGCACCGCAAGCAGGGCGTACGTGGTTTGAATATGTGGAAGTAAAAGAAAGGCTGATGGAAATAATACACTCATTTTGATATAGGGGCACAATTAAGAAATAACAATGGTTGGTACATCAACCTTTTGTGGTGCATGAGCAAGTTAAGCAAACTGGCATGCAAGAATTGAATGGTCACGAGATTGCCTTTATTTTTCTTTTCAGATTGATGTGTAAAGTGGTTGGAAGGTAGGTTCCTATCAAATAGTTGTTTCTTCATGGTTTTTGATATTATAGTAATTTCTAGATGTTTTATTTTATCTTTCATGACATCCAATAAAAAGGAAAGCTAAGTAAATTTTCATATCCCAGAAGGAAGTATTTTCATTTCAAAAATTCAGTGACTCCGCGAGTTTTTCCATATGCACAACATCATATATAAACGGAATTTTTGGAACTTGTCCACATAGAGGGCGTTTGGTTTGTAGAACGTTTTAAAATTAACAAAATAATTGGTTTGCAAAATTGGTTTGCAAAATTGTTTATATAAAAGATGAAATGCAAATTAAAAGCACCTTTAAGTTGGAGAATAGTAGTCCCCATTGAATCAAAACTCCAATAACATGCTTTAAACGTTGAAGACTGATGTGTATTCAATGGTGACACATCACTACAGATGGCATAAATTGACTACTTTTAGTTGGATGAGTCATTTACATGTCATTGTTATTGTTGCTGGTAGTTGATAGTTGAGACTTCTCTGACAAGTTTTAGTTGGATGAGTCATCCACATGTCATTCTTACTGCTAGTCTACACTTTTCTTGGCCACTGTTTTACCTGCTTGATGGTGCTTCCTACCTCTGTCGTCCATGTTGATGGTCTCTTAAATAAGGTTGATAAGTGACGTCTACTTGAGCTTGTTAAGTGAAGCTCAGTCTCGGGCTAGAACTAGATAATGAGCAAATCTCGGGCTCGAACTCAACTCGATTTAAACCTTTAATGAGTCAATCCAGAGTAGCTCACAAACGACTAAGCTGGCTTACACGCTTAGTCGCAACAGCCAGAAGGTTGATGAATTGATTTGGGATATATTTTAACTTTAATACCTCAAATTAGGCATGTTCAAAACGGTTTGGGACTAGGAACCGGAACCGGTTCCTATATTCAAAACCCCCTTTTAAACCGGTTCCAGGCTCGAACCGGTTAGGGAACCGAACCGGTTCTCCCACCCTCGGACCCCTAACCTATCTAACCGGTTCTTACCGGTTCCTAACCCGGTTCCTGTACCGTAACCGGTTCCAACCGGTTACAGTGTAAAAAAAATTTTTTTTTTTTTCGTTTTTCGTTTGCGATTTGGATTCTAAACTACGATTCGTATTTGTATAACATGAAAAATAAAAAAAACAATTAACATAAAAATAAACAATTAACTTATGAAGAAAAGACAACTACTGAAGATGTTTGCCACTGAAGACAACTACTGAAGGTTGCCACTGAAGACAACTACTGAAGGTTGTCACTGATGACAAGTTGACAACTACTGAAGGTTGCCACTGATGATAACTACTGAAGGTTGCCACTGATGACAACTACTGAAGGTTGCCACTGATCACAACTACTGAAGACCGCCACTGATGAGAAATACTCATCAGTGGGAAAGCTGCCACTGATGAGGAATACTCATCAGTGGGAACAGTCATCAATTGAATCAGTGGGAAAGCTACCACTGATGACAACTACTGAAGGTTGCCACTGATGAGGAATACTCATCAGTGGGAACATTCATCAGTTGCGACTTCTTCCTCGGAATTACTTGTAGAAATGCCTTCTTGTTCGTCGTGCACTCGAACATCAAGTGGTGTTTCATCTTCGAGAGTGGTTACGTGTTGAATACGATCGATTGAGTCCAAGTGATCCTTTAAGCAAATGCACATCTCCACCGACTCCGAATTTAGTCTTGTTCTTCTCACCGATATTACCCTGCCACTAAGAGAAAAAGCGGATTCCGAAGCTAACGTAGAAGCTTGGACGGTTAGTAAATCACGGGCCATGGTGGCAAGAATCGGAAACTCAGTTTCCTTTACCTTCCACCAAGCCAAAACATCAAAAGTGCCATATTCCTCTTCGGATAAACCGGTAGAGTAATCATTTGCACTATACCTTCATAGTTCGCTTGAAGGGGTGTTACCCCTTTGTTTTTTAGCCGTTACGTTGCGAACGGTGTTCATAAGGCTAATCATGGGATCTCGTACTCTAGTAGCACTTGAACTTGATGAAGACCCCCCCGGCATAGGCATGTGTATGTTTGACCCATATTTATTTAAATAAAAGTCATACATAAATTTAAAATTCAAGTTAAAATCATTTTTTGCCTCTGTTGAAAAGTTTGGGTCAACTTCATGCATATCTAAGGCTGAAAAAATTTCGTCTATCACACATTCAACCCCCGTAACATTTAACATTGGGTTTAAAGCGGCGGCGCAAGTAAAAACCGGTGGCAATTCAAGAAAGTATTTTTTTAATTTAAACTTCATTGGTAATATGATGTTTGAAAACATTGGACTTTTATTTTCAAATTCTTTAAGATTGTTAACGATTAAAAATAACTCCGAAAGAACCAAGGGACTTGTCGGATAATACGTTCCCGATAGTTTCGTAGTTGATGTTTTAAAAACTTTAAGAAAAGTCGATAAGTCATTGATAATTTCCCATTTCTCATTTGAAAAGGGGATTGCCAAATCATTCTCGGCAAGACTAGAATAAAACATTTGTAAAGTTTCTCTTTGTTTCAAAGCACTTTGAAACATTATGCAAGTGGAATTCCATCGATGAGGTACATCCCAATTAGCTCCCAAAGCTTTTCTTCCCGTATATTTACAAAATTTTCTATATTCCATTTGTCTTTTTTTACTTTTCTTAAAAACTTCATGTATCATTAGTCTAAAATCGTTTATAACCGATGTAACCTAATCCGAAGCAAGTCCGTCTTGCACGATTAAATTAATGATATGTGCAACACACATTGAGTGAAAAAATACACCATTGCAAATCGGCGTATATTTTAATTTTAATTTATCAACCGCCGATGTATTATTCGACGCGTTATCAAATGTCATTGAAAATATTTTATTTTCTAGTTTATAAGTTTTTATAACATAATCTAAAATTTCAAACAAATTATCTCCCGTATGTGGATACTCAAAGAGTTCGAAAGCAATGGTGCGTTTCATCATTTCCCACGATGACGGGTCTACCCAATGAGCGGTGACACAAAGATAAGATTCGGGTAGACCATGTGGAGCCGACCAAACATCACTAGTTAAGTTTATTCCCGTATTTATATTTTCAAAATATGCAATTAGTACCTCTTTGGCCTTCTTCCACAATTTTAAACAATAACGTTTAAGAGTATGACGACTTACATGAGTGTATTGTGGTTGAAGCGTATCTCGAATCATGGCGGTTAAGCGAGGGTTGTCGAAGTGGCTAAACGGCAAAGCTTCTTGAATCACAAACTTCGCCATACGATCTTGAACTCGATCAATTTGGTATGTAAATATTCCGCCTTCACTATCCATTTGCGTTTGTTGCGAATCGACGTTCTTTTTCAACGCCTTGCAATACGGTTTTTCGATGTGTTTCTTCAAATTTGAATTCGAAAGTGGGTTTAAATAAATCCCACAAAACTTGCACCGAGCCTTCAATGAATGGTCACTCAATTCAACCAAATCCCAATTGCACCAAATCTCTTGATTACGATTATGAGGTACAATACGAACGAAACTTGGTTCGGCGTTGGAACCTTGACCAACCGATGATTGTGAGGCAGCCATAACAACAAATATGAATATAGAAGAAGAGAAAACAAGAGATTAGAGAACTCAAAACATTGTAATAGCGTTT
Organism: Bidens hawaiensis; assembly: GCF_021521415.1. Taxonomy (NCBI): domain Eukaryota; kingdom Viridiplantae; phylum Streptophyta; class Magnoliopsida; order Asterales; family Asteraceae; genus Bidens; species Bidens hawaiensis. Next base: position 228,466 of record NW_027495534.1, on the reverse strand, counting down.
TTTTTGTATTTTTTTGCGTTAGGGTTTGCGTTTTGAGTGTTGTGATGAACCCATGACACCAAATACCTATTTATACTAGTAGTGGGGTGCTTGGGGGAGCCAAAAAACGGCTATTTTTGACCCCAACGGTCAAAAAAACGGCCAAAAAAACGATTTCCAACGGCTATATTGGATCCAACGGCTAGAACCGGTTAGGAACCGGTTCCGGATGGTTCGGTTCCAGAACCGGTTCCGGTTCGGTTCCGGTTCCTACCCGCCCCCACTCAGAAATGCAAGAACCGGTCACGGATCATCGGGTTGAATCAGATAGGGTCCAGTTCCTACAAAAACGGGTAGGAACCGGTTCGGCTCCACCGGTTCGGTTCCAGGAACCGGTTTCGTTGAACATCTCTACCTCAAATTATAAGCCTAGAATAACTTCACCTGACGCGGCCCATTTTAATCCGTATTCAAAATTGCTCATTATAGCCTAAATTTTCACCGGTTACCCTGGACATTACCAGTGGTTAGTCATGGTTCATCACCTCTGAACCATCCAAGTAAGCATAAACAAGACAACTTTAGAACTTAAGAAATAACACACCTGGTGCAGCTTTGATCTTGAATTTGAATCAAGAACCGAAATAAAATATTAAACCACCCTAGAACAGAGAGCACTTTAATCAACAGGTTATAAATACTCATAATATGCACAATAAAATCCACAAAAACAGCCATCAAACAAATTAAAAAGACAGACAAATACCCAAACAACATAAAGAAAACCACAATGGATTTGTATTCAAATCAAGATATCAGGCTCCACTAAACTTCCAGTATAATTCACCTTACAAGATTCAGGAAACCTCAATCCAGCTTCCTCACAATCGGCTTTTGTAATGTTAGGGCACGACCTCACATCAAGGTACTCCAATGACCTGCACGCCTTCAAAACCATGCTTATTCCCAAAACCGTTATCTTTTGACAGTTACTGACTTTCAAAACCTTCAAACGCAAACCGGACCCTTCACTCCCATCCCCTAGTCCCTCAAATGCAGCATCTGTCACCTCTTCACAACAACCAACATCAAGAACCTCTAAACAACTGCATTCTGACAGTATGCAATTTAATGAAGCATCTGAAACATTTATACACCAATCCATTCTTAGAATCCTAAGGGAATGAATAGACACAGCCAGTAATTTTATCGATTTGCTAGATAAATACCAACATCCTCCAATAATTAGGGTTTCAAGATTTTTACAGAATTCGGCCACTGTTAATATAGATTTGTCACCAAGTTCGTAACAATCGAGCAGCTTTAATGTTTTTAAAGAAGTTGAGCAGGCTTCTGCAGCAGTTGAAACTCCAAGATCTCCAACATTAGTGCATTTATTTACATCTAGATGCTTTATGCGTTTACATCCGTTAACTAAAGCAGTGAGTCCAGTGTCTGTGATGTTGATGCAGCCTTGTAAACCTAATACTTCTAAATTATGACAGTTTTTAGAGAGGGATTCTAGAAGCTTGTTGGTAACAAAGCGGCAACCAGCAAGATGTAAGCTTTTTAGGTTATGGCAGCCGTCTGCAACAGCTGACAGCCCCTTATCAGTTAGCTTCCTGCAGTAGGAAACATCTAATGACTGTAGAGATGAAAGACCAGATACAATGGCTACCATTCCAGCATCAGTGATACCTAACAAAACATGAGTGTTATTAAGTAATATGATGTTTCCAGCTTGATTATTAATAAGAATTGTTCCAACAATCCTAAATAGGAAATAGTTTGATTGATCTGAGAATATATTGTATATACCAACGATAAGTACATCTAACACGCAACAAATTTCTGCACCAGCTCAACTAACAAATTAGAAGATCTCATTACACATTATTGAGAATGTAATATTACTTTTCAACAAAAAAAACATTGTTACATTTTCAAAAATTAAAAAAAAAATATATTTTTTAACAAAATAGTGATTTTTCAAGACAAGAAACTTATCTAGAATTCAGAAATAATATATTAAGAAAACTGGAAGGCAAATTACAAACAAAAAAACTGTCCCTTTGGTTTTCTCAAGAAACACCAGAGGTTAGGTAGGATCTACCGAAGCATCAACATTAGAAGCAATAGTCCCCCCACAGTCGCATTAAATATAACATAAACAACTGGCCCTGGTGATTATTTGCAGATAATAGAAATCATAGTTATCAAATGCGCTAGGCTCAAAAAAAGCGAGGGCCTGAAGAAAAAAAGCACACCTGAATAAAAAATTTAAAATATATAATTTATATTAAAAATAATACTATTCTTCAAATAAAAATAAACAAAAGCTGTTATATAACATTTAATTAGTACGAAAAGTTCAAAAATATTCAAGATTAAAATGTAATTCCAGAACTTGAATAACCAAATGTATCTAATTAGTACCAAGGTATTGTTGAATCGGAATGTAAAGTAGCACAAATGAAAAAATAAATAAAAGATATTATATTTATTCCAAAATGATGAGATAGAAGTCCAATTGAATGAATTAAGACCAGACCTTTGCAGTTTGAGGAGACAGAGGCCGGTAGCAATAACGGACAAATCATAATCGGTGACACCGGGATAAAAGGAAGCGGATTGGGAAAGATCGAGATCCTTCAAGCGAGTGAAGCGTGCAACCATCTTACGTGTGGGCCGGCACGAGCACAGAGCTTCTTCCGCTCGGTGCTCTGGAGATAGAGCCTTCGCTTGCACACCAGGCCGAATACCTCCTTGTCTTTATCCGTCTCCAGTTTACATAAAACAGCTCGAAGCTCGTCATCTCTCAATCGTTCGTTGATGCACCCTGTTGTTGTCATGCCGATGATGATGATGATGATGATTTTATCAATTTGGGGTTGGAAACCCTAATTTTGTTTTATTATTTGAAGTGTTGTGACATGGGGCAACGATAGACTGATAACGATGGATCAATGCTCATACCACATGCTTCCTTTTCTACTTTTATAACTCTATGAAACTGGATTATGATCGATTTTGGTTAAGGTTGAGACTGGTTTCTTGATTAACTTATGATTGGTTTCGGTTCGAGTTTTTATCCGGTTAACCGGTTTGGAACCTGAAGAAACACGGATCTACTCTCCACGGATGGGTCCTAGATCCGATGAGTCCACATGGTAGGATACGATTATTGCCAATACGATATGAATACAATTCCCAAAGTCCAGTGACGTGAATCCTGCAAAACTGAACACCGTGAGCTCGTTACGGGAAGGACAAGGTGGGGGGTCTTCCCGTAACCACCCTCCGGCGTGAGAATAAGTACCGTTCTATTGAGAGAGTACAGTGATCGTGGATGTGAATGAATATGAATATCTCATGCAGGTTGACAAGATATTTATAGCCGAAGGGTATGGGAAGATGATTGGGCCAGCTGTCCCTTTGGAAGATGCTCTTCTAACCGCCTGGACACGTGTCTTCATATTACTGGTCTAGCTCATACGTTGCATGTGCATGTATAACAACCCGGACACGTGTCTCCTTATGATAGGGCGATGAACAACCATGGCCATGTGCACGGTTATAACAACCTGGACAGGTGTTCTTCCATAATTGGCTGATACATCACGTATTACTTAAGAGAGCATCTTGGTAAATCTTCTAAAGTGTTATCACACGCTAACAGCTATCTCGGGGCATTACCTCGTAGCTATTTACGCGGACGAGCTTTCTGTCCTGCGGACAACTTTTGAGGGTGCCAGGATGCTTCCACATGCCTTGTGAGGATGTTTCTTCCGCCCATGGTTATGCGGATGACTTGGATGCCCCGCGGGTGCCTTATGAGGTACTTCTGGTTAACCCGCGGGTGTTACTTATGGGTATTTGGGTCATTTTGGTACCCTACCTCTATAAGTCCCCCAGTCCAGTGTTTCTTCCGTGTGAAGTATTTTATGCAGGTGAAATTCTGGACTTAATCGTGGATTTGGGGATTTTTGACTTTGCAAGTTGGTGAGAAATATCTTTTGTTGTTGTGGATAATCATGAAAAAAGACAAGTTGACCACTCGCAGGCGCGTGTGCAGGTGACAGGACGTTTTTTACGGCTGTTACTTTACCCGACTGTACAACGTTTTCCCTTTTTCAAATTTCCCGCGTGACGTGGCGATGTGTTATTGAACGGTTTTTTCTCTCTCTATTGTTCGCATCCCATCGCATTAATTGCAGTGTGTATAAATAGAGGAAGTTAACTTCTTTTTGAAGTTTTATCGCTCTTGAATTCTCAATACGAGCTTGCTTTTTCCTTCTGAATCCTTCAATCTTTCTTTGATTCCTTTGAACAAAATCATATATTATTACCAAGTGTTTTAAATGGCGCCTTCTCAATCTGAGGTCGATGAGATAGAGGTTTGTTGGGACCGAGAGGAATACCAGAAGCTTGTTACAACTTATGGTATCCCACCGGAGTGTGGACCGGAGTTCCCCTCTGCTGGTTCAATAGCCAGTTTTCCTCCTCCAGGAAAGATGGCTTTATATGCCGATTACTTTGACCACGGGAATTTCCGGCTTTCTGTCACGAAATTCTTTCAACGAGTGGTCAAGGCGTTTGGGATTCACTTATCTCAAATCCCTCCTCGTGTCGTCATGCGAATTCGCCACTTCGAGTTTGTATGTATGGCACATGACCTAGTTCCCCGGTTGGACCGATTTGTTGTATTCTACAAGATGGCCAACCGAAATGGATGGTACACTTGTCATAGCTTGCCCGATAGAGTTATCGGTAGCGTAACCGAGGACACTTCCAAGGATTGGAAGAAAAAATTCTTTTGGATCTCCGAGGACGTGGTGCCCGAGGCCATGACTCGTCGTTCTCCGAACGATGCTCTTATTGATATTACACCAGCAGCTCATGAGAAGCGTGACTGGTTTCGCAAGCTTACTACTCCGCCAACTTTTATGCGGGCACTTCCTGAGGAAGCTCTTGTGTGGGCAGGCATGAGCCGTTTATGGCCTTCTCCTTTCATGGAGCCTGTTTTTATTGGGCTAGACGGCCGTAAGTTTAAATATCTTGTTCTTATACTCTTCCATGTTTGAGTATTTATTGCTAACGTTTGTAGTTGTTTTCAGGTTTTGGATCAACGTTGAACGCCCTAATTGATGGCAAGAGCTGTGTGGGTAAGGCTATCCGTGACGTAAAGGATGCGCCTATCCTTGAGAGGACTGCTCAACATTTCCTCTTTCCTGTCAAAGTGCCTGCCGAACCGATTGTCTCGGAGGATATCTTTGAAACAGGTGCGTACATTCTAAACCCTCCTCCTCTTAATGTGCTGACCTCCGACGGGATGATCGTCATTCTAAGTGATGATTCTGCCCTCCTTGAGGGGGAAAGCTCAGATGATGCTTCTGAAGTTTCATCTGTCTCGCATTTGTTGGCAGAACTTTACCGGAAGAGGTCTCTCCGTGCATCGCAGGCGAGTGACGCGGGTACTAGCGCTGCGGACGCCGAGAAGGGGCCAAAAATGATGAAGCGTCGGACACATCGTCCAAGGAAACCACTACCACCCAACCTTGCGGAGCGATTAGGGACGGTGACTTGTGAGTTCTTGCTTGTTAATGTTTGTCAACCATAGTAATGAGATCTGACTATGGTGTTCTTACGCAGATCCGTCCATTGCTAAAGGACGCACATTTGGTAAGCTGTCAACACCGACACCAAATGTTGAGAAGCAACCGTCGCCTCCTCCGGAGAAGGAGGCGGTCAAGCCTGTTACCCCTCCTGTTGAAATGACTGTGGAGGGGTCTAATGTTCAACCAATGACTACCGGGTCATTGGATTATCTTTTCCAAGGTGGGGATGCCACTGGTTCTCAGCATGAGAACCTTGAAGTCACTGTGGAGGGCTTTAGGGCTGATGAACCTCCTCCTCAATTCAATCCTACTTCTTCGCCCTTTGCATCGGGCGGGGAAGATGTTCTTTTTTGGACCATCTGTCCATGAGGCTGGAGGGGGTTCCTCGCAATGCGGGTTTCATCAGTCTTCCTCCACTCCTGTTCGTCTTGGGACTTCCAGTTCCCAGTATTTTGAGAACATTCAGTTGGGGGGAGACTATGATTTGTTCGTCCCGTCTTGGGACATTGTCAACGGGTCTCGGGTTTCTAATCCCAAGACCTGTATAAGTTTCGTTGAGCATTGTATGCCGCCTGCTAAAATGACATATCAACGAACTCGCTCCCGCCAGGAACTACATACTGATCTGGCTATTTCCTTGACTAACAGCTTAGCCTGTAGTCAGGAAATCTTGCGGGAGTGGCGATCAATGGGCGGGAAGCTTGGTGCGGTTTATGAGGCCTTGAAAGTTGCGGAGAAAGAAGCCGAGGATCACCGTAAAGCAGCGAGTGCAGCTAGGTGGAAACAATCTGACGCCGAAGTTGCACTCCAAAAATAGAAAGAGCGGAATGCTGATGCTGCTAAACGGTGGAAAGAGGCCTGTGAAAGGTCTAATGCCACCCTTGAAGCTTCTCGAGCTGAAACTCAAAGGAAAAAGGACGAATTGGTGAAGGCACAGGATGAAGTGTCTCAACAAAACGCCCGGATCCAAGAACTCGAAGAAGCTTTGAGATTGCAAGGGGAACAGACTGAAATGAAAGACAAGACTATTGTCAAAATGCAGTCTGCATACGACTCCCTTTTGCAGTCTCAGACTGAAGCTAGAGACCACGCCTCTACCGAGTTGCAAGAACATCGTGGCAGGGGGAAAGCGCTAAGCGGGAGAGGCAATACTTCCTCAATCGTGGTCTTGACTCGGTAAGTTCCTCTTGGATGCTGCTTAACTTTTGTCTACTTTATTTTATGATGTTTAACAAACTTCGTTTATAGGTCATCCGTCATATTAAGAGAAGTACAGAGCTTACTGATTGCTTTGTGAGACGACTGCTTCAGAAGGGGTTGGCTGGGTGAAAGGCTTCAATGAAGGGTTGGCATTTGCCCAGTCCGGACAACCTATTGAGAGCCATCCCATTCACGGACTTGACGCGGAGCAAGAACTTGGTATGCGGGTCCAAGAATATGATGGTCTGACCTTTCCGCTACAACATATGCTTCCAGAGTTTGCCTTGTCTGAAGATGCCGAATCTGATGATGACGAATCTGATGACGACAAGTCGGATGATGACAAGGCGGAAGATGCCGCCCAGAATGCTCTGGAAGACACGACGCCTCAGAACCCATAGGATAGGCGTTAAAACTTGAACTTGTAATTTTCTTTTCATGTTTTTTGTAATCACTATTTTGAATATTAATGAAAATAACTTGATGTTGATAATATCTTTGTAAGATATCTTTTCTTTCTGAATTTTGTTCTTGTGTAAATTGGATAGTATCGGTGACGTGGAGGAGAGATGATTTTAGGCGGTGGCTGACAAGACGTGTAAAACGCCTATTTGACAGCCTGTAAACGCTTTTTCGAATCTCCCGCCTAACGTGTCAGTCGTTCTGTGGTCCATTTTTTCTCTTTCTTTTGTCAGTCAGACGGTCGCATTAATTGCGATGAGTATAAATGGGCCTTGATGTCTTCAACCATTCTTATCACTTACATATTTTTGCTTTCATTCATATCAGAGAACTTTGCTTTCCTATATCCGCCTTGTATTACTCGATTCCAATGGCTGCCCCGAAGAAAAATCCCCCCGCTATTAATGATGTCGGATGCGACATTAAAGAGAAGGACTTTGAAGATGTTAAAAATGTATATGGTTTTCCACCAGAGTGGGAAGCCGAACGTCTGTCTAAAGGAGCCATTGCGACGGCGCCCCCGGCGAAGAAAATGGTCGTTTATGTGGACCACTTCACCACCGGGAACTTCTGGTTACCCGTGACTAAGTTCGTGCAGTCGGTCCTGACGTGTTACGGGATTCACTTGTCCCAGGTTCATCCTTTTGGAATTCTTAGAATTCGACACTTCGAATTCTGTTGCGAAGCACACAACTATGATCCCTCTGTCGGGATGTTCGTCGCACTCTACAAGATGACCTATCGTGAAGGCTGGTATGGTTTCGCCACCACCGGCAAAGGAACTATTGGCTTTGAATGGCTTCGTAGTATTCATGGGTGGAAGACAAAATTCTTTTGGATCCGTGAGGATGTTATCCCGTTTGCCATGACTTATCGAAAGCCAAAGGACAAATTGCCGGAACTCCCTGCTTCCGAATATGAAGGTCGTGCCTGGTTTCTTACTTTAACAAAGACTCCGACGCCCATGCGTCCCATTCATGAGGGAGCGATGGTTCATGCCCATATGAGTCGTTTGTGGCCGTTTCCTACCTTGGAGCCTTACTATGAGAATTCTGATGGGAGTAAGTGTTTATTTGTAATATTCTGGTTTTCCAGTTTACTTTCTTTAACGTTCTTCGACTGCAGATGAAGGTGCGATCCTTTCCACTCTTGTGGACAAGATGGGAGGCATGATGGTTCTCCATCCTATTACTCAGCATGATGTACCATTTTTGGAACGTACGCGGAATAACTTCGTTTTCTCCATTATTCTTACTACGTACCCTCTTGTCTCCGAGGCGCTGTTCGCACAAGGTGAGGAGTTTGTCACCAAGTGTGAAGGTATTTTTCAACCTCAACCTATAACCGCCGTTACTTCGAGCGGGGTGATAATGCTCCTCTATTCTAGCGAAGAGTCGTCACTCTGTGAGGAAGGGTTAACGATTGGTGCTACTAACCCTTCACCTTCGACTGTAGGTTTGACTCGTAGGCAGGATTTGAAAACCACCGCCGACCCAACGATAGGCGAGGAAGGTGGTCCTCAATCCGTTGAGGGAGAACCTCCGTTTACAGATGCCAATATCCCCAAGGCTGCTGGCAAATGGAAAGCACAGCCTTCCGATGCGGCGCCTAAGAAGAAGAAAAAGAAGAAGGAAAAGGTCGCAATCCCGGACTTGGGGTCTCGTCTTCGAGAGATTTCCGCCCAAGACGTTTCTAAAGGTAAGTCTTGATCCCTTAAGGTTATAATTGAGCTCGTTACTTCCTGGGAACTTAGTAAGTTTTTCTTTTTGGAATTTTCAGGCTTGAAGGATTCACGTCCTCTGACTCCTCCCACTTCACCACCAAACACTGTTCAAGATCTGATTAACTTATCGGACACTTCTCCTCCCAAGGAGAAGGAGGTCGATGAGTTCGAGGAGCTTCCCATATCTCCACCCCGTCACGAGTATCATTTCCGGGATCAGCGTGGAGTTAGTGTTTTTAAATATGGGAAACGGGCGTCTTCATCTCAAGCGGAGGAGGATACTGCTCCGCATCGTCCTCGGTGGTCTCTTCACCGGAATTCATTATTAAGCAATGCGGACGTTTGTCATGAATATCTCCAGGAGAGTCTCCCTCCCGCTGAGAAGGAACGACAACGACACCGCATCCGCCAGGAGCTGCTGTATTCGAACTCTTATCATGTGGCGAATGCTGTCTCCACCAACCAAGAAATATGCCGGGATTGTTTGGCTTTGAATGAGGAGCTAGAGGAAACTGAGCGAAACTTGCTCGGCGCCAAGAAAGAAGCCCTTAAGACGTTAACTGACGCCCAAGATAGCCATCGGGCCATGGAGGCGGCGAAAACCGAACAACTTGCTGCTGAGGAAGCTAAAGCTGCTCTCCAGAAACAGCTGGATGACCAAGCTGAGCTGATAAAGATTTTTCAAGCTGACTCAGCAGCCAAGGACAAGCGCTTGTCTGACCTTAATGCTAAGAGTCGAGACCAAGCCTTGGAGTGTGCTGCACATAAGATGGAACTTATCCGGTCTCAGGCGGATAAGAAATGGCTTCTGTCAACAGCGTTTCCCAAGGTACCCAGTTTTTTTTTATTAACATAATGTGTTTGTTTGTACTCACACGTGGTTGTTTGACTTAACAGGTTATCACTGATATCCGGAATAGCGACGATCTTGGGAATTTTGTTGCGGTGCTTCTCCGTGAGTCCGAGCAAGCTGGCCGCCAAATGGGCTTTGAGGAAGGATATGAGTTTGGTTCAGCGTCCCGGCTTCCAGAGGAATATGTGTTGGCCGGTAAGGACACTGCCTCCATCCTTGTTGAGAAAACCAAGGAGTTTGATACCTTGAAGTTCTCCCTTTCTGACCACATATCGGAGCTTGCGGGCAAGGAAGATGCCATAGATCGATTGAAAGAACTATTGGATCTTGATGAGGAGGAAGACGAAGAAGCTGACACTACTGCGGAAGATGAGGATGTCGCTCCGTAAATACATGTCTTTGTTGTAACTTTTTTTTTACTTGTAATCTCTTTTGACTATGAATAAGAAGTCTTTGTGTTCCTTCCGGTGCACTTTGTCTTATGTACTATAACATAAGTGTATGTCCGGAACTTCGTTTTTGTCAATAAAAGATTACAACTTATCAAAATATCATGGAGTTGACTGGACATTCTCATACATTAGGCATAAGCCTTCTTACAATAAAAGAAATTGCATCACTTGCTAATCTATGCGGGCACGCAGGCCAAAGTAAAAGAGTAAATAAAACTGCTACATATAGCATTTCTTTAACTGTGCTGCGTTCAAAGTTCGAGGGATTTCAGTCCCATCCAACTTCTCTAACTTGTAGGCACCTTTGGATAATACTTGTTTGATTTTATAAGGCCCCTCCCAAGTTAGGGCTAACTTGCCTGGAGGCTCCTGCCCGGAAGCCTCGTTATTGCGGAGGACAAAATCTCCCGCATCGAATTCGTATGTCTGGACCCGCGAGTTGTAATATTTCTGAAGTTGTCGCTTGTAATTGTGCTCGCGGAACAATGCTAATTCTCTTCTTTCTTCCAGCAAATCAAGATTCATCCTAAGTTCGTATTCATTATCTTCAATCAGTAGAACCCTTGCGTATGGAATCCCGATTTCTGCGGGGTCATGGCTTCAGTGCCATAGGTTAGGCTAAAGGGTGTCTTCAAATTACTGGAGTTCTTTTGGGTACGGAAGGCCCATAGTACATGAGGCAATTCATCCACCCAACCCGTCCATTTCGTCCCTAGCCTTGCCTTGATCCCTTCCTTAATAGTTCGGTTGGTCCCTTCGACCTGACCATTTGCTTGTGGATGAGCTACGGATGTGAAAGTTTGAATGACTTGAAGTTCTTTTAACCATTCCTGTAGTCCGCTGTCAGCAAATTGGGTCCCATTGTCACTTACCAATTCTTGTGGGAGACCAAACCGGCAAATGATGAATTCCCAAAGGAATTTTTCACGCTTGAAGCCGTGATTGATGTTACCGGTTTAGCTTCCACCCACTTAGTGAAGTAATCAATGGCCACTATCAGGAACTTAACTCGTCCCGGGGCTTCTGGGAAAGGTCCCATGATATCAACAGCCCATTTTTGGAACGACCAGGCAGATGTTACTGGAATCAGTTCGTTCTTTGGACGCAAGGTGTTGGGGGCATGGCGCTGGCATGAATCACACTTTCTGATTTCTTGCACAGCGTCTAAATGCATGTCGGGCCAATAATACCCTGCGTTCATAATCTTTGCAATTGTCATTCTTGGTCCCACATGTAGCCCGCAAATGCCTTCGTGAATTTCTCTGATCAAGTAATTTGCATCTTCTGCGTCTACACAACGTAATAACGGACCAAGGAATGATCTCCGGTATAAGATTCTGTCAGTCAACTGGTAACTCAGAGCTTTGTGCTTAATCTTCCGAGCCTCAGCCTTTCCTGCTGGAAGTGCTCCGGAAGATAAGTAAGCTATAATGGGTGACATCCAAGACTCAACACCAGTTTGGATTACCAGGACTTGATTTTGTGGAACAGATGGATGGTCTAGAACTTCTACACGAATATCTTTGGTGAAGTGCTCAAAATTCGTTGAAGCTAGCTTGCTAAGAGCGTCCGCTGATTTATTCTCGCTCCTCTTAATGTGAACAACATTGAAGGAGGAGAATTGGCGAATCAAGACTTTTGCTTGTGACAAATAAGAAGCCATGACATCGTTTTTGGCTTCGTACATTCCGTTTATTTGTCCCGCAATTAGCATAGAATCCACCCGAGCCTCCAAATGTTTCACCCCCAGCTTTTTCGCTATCCGCAGTCCTGCCAGGAAGGCTTCGTACTCCGCCTCATTGTTGGTACGTTTGAATTCCAACTTGATTGCGTATGTAAATTCATGCCCCTCAGGGGTTGACTAGCCTTAAACTTGCGCCTGACCCTTCGCTGCAGGAAGCTCCATCCGTGAACAATGACCAAACTTGCCCTTGTTCCGGAGGTGCTTGGGGTTGTTGTTCGATTAGGCATTCTTGCTCTTTGTACTGCGGAACTTTCATGACGAAGTCCGCGAGTACCTGCCCCTTGATCGGTGGTCTGGGCTTATACTCAATTGAGTGTTCACCCAATTCAATAGCCTACTTTGCCAGGCGTCCGGATAACTTGGGTTTACTCAACACGTTCTTGAGTTTGTACCCGGTTAATACATTGATAGGGTGGCCCTGGAAATATCTGCGGAGCCGTCTGGCGGCATAAACCAATGCCAAAACCAATTTTTCCAACATCGAATACCTTGTTTCCGGGTCCGATAGCGTTCTACAAACGTAATAGATTGGAGTTTAAACATTTTTTCTATCGGTCAGCAGAACGGCTCCTATGGCAATGTCCGAGGCAGATAAATACAGTGTCAGAGGTTCACCCGCGTATGGTGCTGTTAGAGTAGGAAGCTCCATTAAGCATTTCTTAACTTCTAAGAATGCTTTTTCAGCCTCCGCGGTCCACTTGAAATGTGCCTTTTTGAGGCAATTTCTAAGTGTTGACACAAATGGATGAGACTTAGCCCTCGTGGTTCGCTAAGAATCGGTTTAACGCTACAAGTCTTCCATTAAGTGTTTGAACCTCTTTGAGGGAAGAGGGTGAAGGCATGCGGGCTATAGCCTGAACCTTATCAGGGTTGGCTTTAAAGCCCGCGCCTGTTACTATGACTCCAAGGAATTTACCCTCTTCCATGCTAAATGAACATTTAGCCGGATTCAGCTTCATATTGATGCTTGTTAGTGTTTCAAAGGTCTCTTATATATCCCTTAACATCTGATCCTCTTCAATGCTTTTGATTACCAAGTCATCCATATAGACTTCGAGATTCCGACTTATTTGACTTTTGAAAGCCTGATCCATCAGTCGTTGATATGTGGCTCCCACGTTCTTTAATCCGAAAGGCATCATTCTGTAACAAAATGTTCCTTGGTCAGTTCGGAACGCTGTCTTGTCCTCGTCGCCAGCTGCCATATGAATATGGTGATACCCTTTGTATGCGTCGAGGAAGCACTTGAATTTAAATGGGGCCACAGCAACTACTTTTAAGTCGATTTCCGGAAGCGGGTAACAATCTTTCGGACATGCCTTATTCAAATCCTTGTAATCTATACACATCCTCCACGTTCCGTTGCTTTTCGGGACGATCACTGGGTTGGCCACTCACGTTTGGTATTTGATTTCTCGTATGATCCCAGCGTGGAGAAGCTCTTGTACCTGCTCATTCATAGCCTTCGTTTGTTCTGGACCCATCTTTCGTCTCTTTTGTACAATTGGGGTGATTAATGGATTCACCCTTAACTTGTGTTCCGAAATGCTCCGCGGGACACCGGTCATGTCCGCGGGTTTCCAAGCAAAAATGTCAATGTTCTTGGTCAATAATTGCTTTAAAAAAGTTCTCACTATCTCCGAGATAGCAGGTCCTATTGTAAGTGTCTGGTCTGGAAACTTTTTATTCAAAACCCATTTCTCAGGTTCAATCCTCTTAGCCTGTTTTGCAACCTTGCTTGGTCTTGAACTTTCGGTTGTAAAGCAATATCTGTTTACATGAATTATCGCCACACCAGTGCAAGTTGGAACTCCTACTGCATCGTGAGTTGTAGACGGATGGGCATTGAAGTCTCCAATTGCCTCTCGTCCCAAAATAATGTCATGTTTAGAAGTTGTTGTTAGTACACAAAATTCTACTTCTTCAGTTCTTGAACGTACTTCGTCACTTAGTGTGACCGGGAAAGTGGTAACACCGCGCGGGTGCATTATCTCTCCCCCGAAACCAGAAACAGGAGCATGAATTGGTTGTAGTCTTTCTTTGTCTTCTTCGTCCAGTTGTTCGAAACACTGTTCGTACATTATATCGGACGTTGGCCTATGTCAAAAAACACATATTGTGATCGGTAATGACCAAATTCGGCAGTAATTATCAGTGGGTTTTTGTTACATGGTCCACCTTTGATCCGAGGAAAAATAGCAGGCTCGTTTTTCCATTCCTCGTCTTCATAATCTCTCCTCTTTCCCTTACCCGAATGTCCCCCTTGAATCACGCGGACATTCAGATCTTTGATTTGCCTTTTAGCTGGGCCCTGGCTATCTTTTGCGGGAGGTTTGTCGGTCCCTGCTCGTACGCCTTTAACCAAATGTTCGAGTTTACCATTTTTAATAGCTGCTTTAATTTCATTTCTGAGAGCCAGACACTCATTCGTGTTGTGTACAACATCATTATGATATGAGCAATGTATTTTGGTATCAAGGAATGACTTCCGTGGTATTGGTTGAGGTTTCCGGAAAGTCAAATTCTCAGTAGTGAGAATTTCTGAGGGAGTCTTTGATAACTGGGTCTAACTGTTGGTGGAACGAGCTGGAAAATTACGTTTACCCTTGTTTCCGATCAAAGACCTTGCATCAAAAGGCTTAGATGTTTCCGCACTTGGCTGAAGTCTTGACCATATTGGTCCCTTAGCCTGCCTGTTTGGTCTCGGAGTTTGAAACTCAATCCTTGGTGATTGTTTTTGGTTACTTGAACTTAGAGTTTTTTCAGTTCTTGCAAACAACTTTGACTCCTTCATGATTTCATCCCATGACTCAGGCATTCCATCTCTTCCTGTGAGAGTACGGATTAAAGCATCACTATGGACGTTTTTACATAATGCTCCCCGTAGCATATCCTCGCTTACTCCTTCGATGTTAAGGCTCTCGTTAGTAAAACGAGTTATGAAGTCTTCTATAGACTCGTTATTTCGCCTTGTAACATCTAGTATTTCCGAAGGATCACGAGTATGTTTCTTTTGTTGACTAAAGTGCTGAGAGAATTTTGCTACAAAGTCTTTCCAACTTATAATCTTTCCACATGGCAATTTTACAAACCACTCCCGCGTTGCCCCAGTGAATGTTAGCGCGAACATGTGACACCAATATGGAAGAGTGCAACCACTAACTCCTCTGACTGCTTCAACCTTAACAGATGATCACTGGGATCAATCATTCCATTATATGTTCCAACGGATGTTGGAATCTTTGCATTAATCGGGAATGGAGCTGTCGCGATGCTCGGAATGAATTTTGATTTCTCCGCGAAAGATTCTGGGCGATATGGTTTAGAAAAATCATACTCAGCATTACTATGATACTCCGCATGGCGGACAACTGGACGCGGATAACTAGTCCCTCCGTACGATGGGAGGCGACTATCTCCGCTGTAGTAACTACCTTCCGGGTTATAAGTTGAGTCATACCCGTCCAGTTCGTCCTCATAAGATGGTACCCGCATATCTATCCGGGGACGAGGACGTAACCTCCGGGTCTCACTCATGTTCCGCTCCGGTGGCTGACTGTACTGAATATGGCTTCCCCTTATGGGAGGAGAGATAGATCTCCTAGGAGGCTCATCATACGTCAGGGTACGGCCATGGAAATGTTCATTCCGGACCCGACGTTCATACTCTTCTTTCAGACTACTTTGTTGAACACGAAGCCACTCTTCTGGAGACAAAGTTTCTTCGGCTTTGAAATTATAACGATGGGCTTCTCTTAGGTTAGAATCACCGGAATCTTCTTCCAAACCTAACTCCGATTGAGTTCGGTGGACTTCTCTTGCAATTCGTTCTAAATTCCTCAAGTTAGAACCTCCTGGGGTTGTGACATGCCCTAAGTCAGTAGTTGGTGTAACAACATTCCCAGAGTCTACCGGAGTGACACCTTCTTGTTGAGCAAACAACCCCCGAGCTGTCGAACCACCTAAGGAAAAATTTCCTGGGTTGACGGAGTCAGTTCTTGCAACAGGGGTCGAAATTTGAGCAAACACAGATGTTGCTCCTTCACGTGTTTCAAGGTTGAGATCACGTGGAGGTTGTGCTTGATTCTCCGTTGGCCCTTTAGGTAACTGACTGACATCGTAAAGAGAACGGAAAATTTTTCTGCTGTTCTAACAAAAGCACGGATGGCGCCAATGAAGAAACACGGATCTACTCCCCACGGATGGGTCCTAGATCCGATGAGTCCACATGGTAGGATACGATTATTGCCAATATGATATGAATACAATTCCCAAAGTCCAGTGACGTGAATCCTGCAAAACAGAACACCGTGAGCTCGTTACGGGAAGGACAAGGTGGGGGGTCTTCCCGTAACCACCCTCCGGCGTGAGAATAAGTACCGTTCTGGCGAAGAGATAAAGTACTTAAGTAAATTGAGAGAGTACAGTGATCGTGGATTTGAATGAATATGAATACCTCATGCAGGTTGACAAGATATTTATAGCCGAAGGGTATGGGAAGATGATTGGGCCAGCTATCCCTTTGAAAGATGCTCTTCTAGCCGCCTGGACACGTGTCTACATATTACTGGTCTAGCTCATACGTTGCATGTGCATGTATAACAACCCGGAAACGTGTCTCCTTATGATAGGGCGATGAACAACCCTGGCCATGTGCACGGTTATAACAACCTGGACAGGTGTTCTTCCATAATTGGCTGATACATCACGTATTACTTAAGAGAGCATCTTGGTAAATCTTCTAGAGTGTTATCACACACTAACAGCTGTCCCGGGGCACTACCTCGTAGCTGTTTACGCGGACGATCTTTCTGTCATGCGGACAACTTTTGAGGGTGCCAGGATACTTCCGCATGCCTTGTGAGGATGTTTCTTCCGCCCATGGTTATGCGGATGACTTGGATGCCCCGCGGGTGCCTTATGAGGTACTTCTGGTTAACCCGCGGGTGTCACTTATGGGTATTTGGGTATTTTTGGTACCCTACCTCTATAGAACCAGTCTTGATGGTGAAAATTACAAACCAGTTCCTACGGTTTCAATTGGTTCCAAACCGGTTTCTACATAATTGGTTTTAAACCAGTTCGGTTTCGGTTCAATTTTTTGGTTAGTTCGGTTACACGGTTTACTCACATTTACATTTCTCTAAGGAATTGGCCATGTCGTATTTGAAACGGGTTTAGGTAATTTTAATTACGTATTTGATTATAGAAGTGTGTTTTGTATTCAACCAGAAATTGGTCTGGTAACTATTGGGATGGACAGATGGTAGGATTCACGACTATAATCAGTTATATTATATATTGTATGTAGTTAAAATAAATAACAAAAAACGAAAAATTATATCGAGTATGTAATTGGGTAAAGTGTATCGTTATTGGGTAATCGAATCGAATAAATGGGTATATCACCAAATCGATATCCATCTCAAAACCGCGAAATCCAGAATTAATCACATATCCGGTCTCATACATGATTAACCAATCCTATAGGCTATAGTCATCCAAAATGTGTTGGATTTCCAGTATTCCCATTAAGTGGGGTTTAATTGTCATCCTTTGCTTCCCTAATCATTTGTCAAGCCGATTTTTAGACACCAAATAACAATATAGATAATTAGTATACGTATGTAACTAGATTAGAAATCCGTGTGTTTGAGTTGAATAAAAAATATTAAATAACGGATTTTTATTCAATTTGCAAGTTGTAACTACAAAACATTAACGGACATCCCCTTTAAATAATAAATGAATAAATGATGATTGGCGTTACGTTTGATCAAATTATTAGATTAATTAAAGATGTAACTAAATAAAGTTTAAAATCATCAATATTATAACTAAGGCATAAAACATGCTCCATAATTGACTCCTAAAATTAATGTTTGACAAATGACAACCCAGCTAAAAGGGTGATTATTTTTTATTTTATCATTAAAAAAGCAATTAAAATTATGCCTTTACGTAAAAGCCAAGATAATGCATAAACAACTTTCATTGAGCTTAAAGGATCAATTTGGTACAGGAATAACTTCATTATAATATTCCTTTTGAAGAATCATTTGGGGAGGTTAGTAGGTTACAATAAGGATTTATAATAAACATAATATAATTATCTATGTAATGATATAAGCATAAATGCATAATTATAATTATGTAAAATTAATTTTATAAAAGTAATAACTTTTGTGCCAAATGCACATGATGGTATTTAAAAATCATTTCTTTAAGTCAATTTTTTAACCTAATAATAGAAGCATATTTGAAGTTAGAAAATTTTATTGGAAGTATCCTTATCATATCATGATATATCATTGATGAACAGATGAAATGTTAAGTTTAAAAGGATCTTATTACAATAAATAGACCGGTAAGCGTGAAGCAAGCTATGCCGCAACCCTCTTGTGAATAACAACAGACTGATGCATTAAAAAATGTTATTAAATCGTTTAGGCACCAATGCATCATTGTTACAAGTTCTGATCAATCAAACAGCTACATAGGTTTCTCAATTACATGTGTTGATTACTCATAATTGTATCTGTCACATCATTTTTTATTGAACATAAGGTACAAGACGCATGGCAATTTATCCGAAAGCAGTTTATCATGTTAACCTTCAACACCCAACAACACAAAAGATTGGAGTCGTAATTTCATATGCTTTTCAGTAACAACCAGATTACAGAAACAATATGATTTGAGAGCAAGGGTCAAAAACATGACACTTATTATTCTCATGTATATTCACCCCTTCCCAAAACAATAGTCAGATTATCAGTAAAGAATTCAAAGAATCAAGCTTGTTGTCAAACCATCAAACGGTCATTGGGTTCAACTGTGCCTGCAAGAATCAAGCACGCAGTCGTTGAGAAACTGTGAGAGCTGTTTCGTGTACAGCTCGGGTTCATGCCTAAAATGGTCAACATGCGGGGTTGACTTAAAGTTGCACGACCTAACCTCATGCCCCATTCTCTGCTGTACCTCTATGAAAGACTCGACTGATCCTGCAGGTATGACTTTATCTGCACTGCTGTAAATGTATAACTGTGGGCAACTCGGTTGTCCTGATTTTAGTTGTAATAGTACATTAGATAGCCTCCTGCAAAACAAGCCATTGTTATTTAATATTATTTCCAAGCATACCCTTTTGTATGTACAGATTAAATTGATTAAAAATTTAAGTCAACTTACCGGTTGACTGCGGGTAGATTTAAAACTACATCAAAGAACTTCTCCAAAATCACTAGCAAAGCTGCTTCACTCATTGATGGTTTAGCAACAATGCCGCCTGTACTTCTGTTTCCTTTTGCTGCAATACTGTTTTTCTTTAAAAATGCAGCCGAGAATCCCGAAGCCCAAACCTACAATACAGTTCACAATTTTAAACTCCCAATTCAAAACTCTGTCAAAAAAATGTTTGCTAAACATCATTTTTCTTGTTTTCATAAGAATGTAAATGTAGAGCAGCATTCATTCAGAACCAATAATATGTTGTTGAGAACCACATAATGCATATTGCTTTGAATGTGATACATAAGACGGTTATGTAACCGCCTCTGTTTCTTTCTCCCATATTTCTCATCATTTTTATGCACTATGAACAAGTCCATTAAGTGGTCCGTGGTTTCTCGTGATTCTCAACATAGTATAGGTTTTGAAACCTTAAAAAAGAAAACAAAATACTTTTCCCTTAAATAGTTGATGACACTACCTGTGGGTCTGGTGTGGCAACGGGTGCAGAATCCACAATACACCCTTTAATTCTCTCCATTAGAGTATGATCTTGGCTTTGAAACTTCTCCAACATCGCCCCGTATCTGAGATAGAACCAAGAATTAACAAAACAGAAAAATGTATAGTAATAATAATAATACAAGATGAAAAGGGGGGGGGGGGGGGGGGGGTTACATTAGCCATCCGGTATTGCTAAACGTGTGAAAGACCAAACTATTTCCATACTCTTCTTCCAAACAATCAGCAAGATGGTTAACAAGCAAATCTACATGTTGTTCGGCTTTCCCTCCAACTTGATAACTTAAAACCTCAGACATTGGAAATGTAAAAGTAATCACATGAAACCCTTTCGAGGTATACCAATCAGCATACTTCTTAAGATGCTTCTGTTTAGCACCTAACCACCCGAGCAAAACCACTACTGTTTTAGAGTTTCCTGACAAATCAATGGCATTAGCCTGTGGTAAATGCCATCTGTACACAACATCTGCAGACCCCGAGGTACATACACTAGGAGAATAATCAACCGGTCTGCGAGCTTTTGCCAGCTCAGCTGACTGATACACGTCAAGAATACGAAAACGCTCCATGTTGTTTGGAAGACAATTATTGCCTACATGAATCATTGGAAACCTGAATTTAGGAACAGGTATCGCGGTTTTTGTTGCAAAAGACTTGCAGACACTGATATCAGAAACCCGGGCCCATTTCGTTTCGTTAATCATATCTAATGTACAACCACTTGTTTGTTGAGACGAAAGACATGTTGTATGAGTATCCAACGGGGTCGATGGCCAGATTTTGTCACGAAGGTCAGCCGAAACAGAAGCTAACGCGACCGCAGAGGCTGCAACAACCGGTCTTTGAAACGAACCCATCATCTTGGAAATGAACAATATTCTCTGGCACACCAATAAAGAATTGCAAATATATATACATAAGATAAAGAAAAACGCGCAAAGAAAAACAAAAACGTGTTTGTTAAAATGTACTGTTTGATCAACATAAGTAACATGTTACCTTGTATAGGTTTGGGCTGCCAATAAACGTGTGTATTGACAGCCCACGTGAAGTCTTGTTATATATATATATATATATATATGTATATAAACTGTCAGCCAAGCTTCTTCCTACCTACAAAGAATATATATGTATTTTTTTAATAAAGATTCAAACTTTTGATCAACCCAAGTGGTAAAGAATTTGAAGATGGTATAAAAATAATATTCTAACAAAAAGGGGAATAAGTATGGTTTTTATATTCTGATGATGATTTAAGGTCAATTTACAGCCACAGAGATTGTTGACCTTGATAGCATAAAAGAATCTCACAAGAAGATACCATAAATGAGGTGGACAGGGTATGGGCAGGTGATGGACAGAAGAGCTTCTGGAAAGTTCCAGTTTACACCCCCTAATTATTTAGGGATGTCTATTTTGTAACACGCTTTTGTCATAACTCAAAGGTAACAGAGCAACTCCTTTAGTAAGCACGGGTGTGCATGGTTCGGTTATTAGCATCAACCAAATTAATCAATTGGTTTTTGTTTAATTGGTTCGGTTTATTCAATTAATTTTTCGGTTTTTAATTCGGTTCGGTTAATTTTGGTTAGTAACTAAAATAAAACTTGAGCTAAAATTTTTACTTAGAACTACATTAAATGGATGCATAAATTATAAATACATGAAATACAGGTATAAATACATGAAATGACGGTATCAAATATGAAATACATGAAATGGAGTTATTAAAGTTCAAAATATATGAAAATATGAATGATTTTGTTCGGTTAACCAAGGGTATAAAAAGTAACCGACAACCGCTTTTCGGGTAATTTCGGTTCGGTTTCATTGATTTCCAATTCTGTTTAGTTAACAATTTGATTATTGCTCAGCCCTATTAGTAAGACTTATATAAGTAGTAATTAAAGTCAAAAACTCTCAATGTAACAACTTTACATAGGCTCTTACAACCTTACAGGAATGCTTTTAGAAAAGAATGAAAATCTTTGGGTCAAAATTGCATTTTTTTCAACATGAGGGATGCAAGTAGAATTTGTTCAATATGTTTATTGGCTCACCACTCAACCCTACCAATAATACCGACCATGTTTATTAAAAGATACGAGTCAAGCCGGCCAGTTAGGTTATGCTTAGACTCGTGTTTGGTTTGGTCTGCTTATCTTAACGAGCAGAAATGTTAACCACAATGTCAACTAGTAAAAAACTAGAGCCGTCAAATTTTTTATCTTGTTTGAAAATACTGTAGTTATATATATGCTAAAGAGGTAACCGAGCGATATGGCATGTATCACATAGACATTGGTGATCACGTAACATGTCAACTCTTTGGAAAAAAAACTATAGCAATACGATAATCAAGTTAAAGAGGACACAACACTCGTTTCTATGGTGTAATTTTTTCTAAATAATATCAATGTATGAAAAAGTTATGGTCGTTTTATAAATCCTGAAATAAGTTAATTAAAAAGCTAACAATATGTTTAAAAAGATTGTATGGTATATTTTAAAAAAATTGTAATTACTTAAGCTTAAAATTACCTTTTTGTCATATCGGACATATCATAATATAGTATAGATAAAAACAAAGAGTGTAATTACTTAAGCTTAAAATTACCTTTTTGTCATATCGGACATATCATAATATAGTATAGATAAAAACAAAGAGAAATTTTTAATTTATAAATATTAAAATTTTGACATTAATTTAAACGAGTCAAATGAGCAAGACAACAAGCAAACCAGCGGCCTGAGTCAAATGAGTGAGACAACAAGCAAACCAGCGGCCTAGCTGAGGCTCGACTCGTATGAATGCTTATTTATTATTCCTAATTATAAAGCAAAAAGAATTGCAAAATTAAAATAGTTAATGTTTGACACGTGAAGCAAAGTTTAAAGTTTGCACCGATCCAAAAGGTAAATTAATGAGTCATGACGAACGTGATTCCATTACGCTTTAACCCTCTTGTACGGTACAACACCCACACATTTGAATTTGATAAAGTAAGTTTTGTCTGTAAATAAAATTGACATGGATTAATCTGCAATGTAACGATTCCGGTTAAACAATTGAGATTGAAACCCTAAATAAATATGTATGAAAAGGAATGAATTGAATGATAGAAACAGCCGGACGGAAATAGAATGAAAATACCAAGTTAACAACTTGCCTGCCTGACAGGAACTACTCCGCCGGCATCATGACACCTCCAAACTTTATTACCAATTCATTCCTCTTCAAAACTTATTTATATACATATATTATCATACTAGGTTAGGTACCCGTGTGCTACACGGGTTGAAAGATATAAATTATATAAGTTATAACTCCACAAAAAAAATAATGAACATTAAACTTGCATGTTATATATAAGTTTTTATGGTTCATAATCCAACCATTACCACATTTTAATAATTACATTAGCAATCCAGTCAATGGAACAGTTGAATTAGAAAAGAATGAATTTATAAATATTAAACATTACAAAAGGAATGGTATAATAGAAGACGTATCATCCATATAATGTGCTGCAATATAGAAAGGCAAGGTTGTAAGTGCATGTTCATTGTGTAACACCATTTAATGTGCAAAAGCTGCAATTGATTCTGGGCACACGGGTGTGAGTGGCTGTTCTTCTGTAGATGTGTTTAGCATTAGCTGTATACAAATTTGGCAGCATCTGGATATAAACATAAGCTTAAATACTTTTGTCTGACCTTTTAAAATTGGTTCTAGTATGCTTAATGACCATTTCTCTACAAGATGTGTGTGCGAATGATTTGACAACAACATTAAAGAGAATATTGTTGTTCCGGTCTCATCTGCTAGCCTTCCATTGATGCAATAGCTTTATACAAGTCAACACGAGAATGAAAGGTGAAATAGACTTGGTTAACAATAACCATCTAAATTATTAAGCTAAAATAATGACAATTCTATCAAAAAAAAAAAAAGAAAAACAATCTGATGGTTTCCTTTATTTTTTGCTATGGGTTATACATGAGATATTAAAAAAAGTACATACATTATAACTAACAATAGTTTGTTTTGTGTCAACAGCCTCCGGAAAAGGGGGGGGGGGGGGAGGGTAGAGAGTTAGACTTTGGAAATTAAAAAATAATTCTAATCAAATGAGAAAAAAACGTTAAAAAAGTATTTATAAAAACTCGAAGATATACATTCATCAAGATTATTAAATGAGTTAGATAATAACCGATACGGGTCACAACAGGTGGGTCAAAATAGACCGGGTTAGGTTGGACCACAAATACCATTTGTTTACTTCTTACCACCAAAGATCAAAAAGCATATATCTAGTTGTAATTGAATATTAAAGTATACTGAGTAATAGATATATGGTTTGTACTCACACTAAAAAGAAAGAAATCGTATAGAATTGCAGAATGTTTAAATTCATAGTTAGTAAACACTAAAACATAAATAAAAACCAAAACTTAAATTTAAAGAGTTGCGCAGAAGGGTTGAATTCATAATTAGCAAACATCAAAACAAAAAGAAAACAAAGTTGAAAATTAAAATTAAAAGAGTTGTGCAGAAGGACAGAACATCAAATAAAACCAAACTGAAATTTAAAGAGCTATGAAAACGACCAGTAACAGTAACAGAAAGGAAAACCCAAAATTAAAAGCCTAGAAAGAATGTTAACCATAAGAAACTACTACCAAATACAAACACAGAGAAAATGCATGTATGCAATTTACTCCTTTATGCCAACCCATATGTAAGTTAAACATGGAATTTCACTAAATCCTTTTGAAAGGTTTATAGCCAATATTGGGGAAATCTTTATATTCATACTCAAATAGTTAAGTGCACATCCAACCAAAAGAAAAGAAAAGAAAGAAAGATGCTCTGAAAAGTTACCTGCCATAAAGATGGTGTAATACAATACAACTTCTAATAGAACATCACCTTCATTTTCTTTTCAGCAGGAGCTTTGCTACCAAGGGGTTGCTGAAACATGGAGACAAATATTGTCAATAGAAATTATATAAAATCCTAATAGTCTAATATGAAATTCATACGAGTAACAAGTTTATTAAAGAATTGTTCAATACCGGGTTATATTTTAAGTATTTATATCTCAACTTCGTACGGGTTATCAACTTATCATCATATAGATCCAATATTGGCTACATACATGTACCCTTAAGTATAAGCATTTGCAGTATTGAAAATATATTAGATCTTCAAGTTGAATGTAAAGTAAGTCACCACCACCATAATCTAACCTTAATGTGTACATTTGATCCATATTTCAACCAATAACAGATTAAATGGTGATCGGCTGGTTGTTTTAAATAAGTACACATTGCTTTATGTAAGAAACCACACTCATTATGTAATCCCAAACAATTTTACTTCTCTCCCATATTGCCCTTTTTGCTTTTTTCTTGAAAAAAACATTTTTAAGATCGTCTGACATAAAAAAGATCATGCAAATTTTAAGTAACAGAATGCCAATTTTACCCTTTAAAGGATTGAAAATACCAAGTAACACAAAAGCTTGTGAAATTTTACCTTACCAAATTCAGCATGATTTACTTTAAAACTACAAATGCTACATATTAACAAACATATACTTAATAAGTATTCTATTCATATGAACTATGGCGAAAGCAAACAAAAACTGATCCTCACCTTAGTTGTTCCACCATAAATGATCATACCTGGTCCCATTGCAATAAGCATCTGATATAAAAAATGTTTAAAATTACCTGATCATGACCGGTAAAGCATTGCTTGCATTAAACTACTTTCAAAACCAATGTTTTTATTAAAAATAAAATAGTATATCAAGATTTTTAAAAAGGTAATATTTCGAACTGGAAAGACCACCCCTTTGGATGATAATATACTCGATGGTATAGCAAGAGTACTTTTATAAACACTATCATATGATATTTTCCTCATCTATGTTATAAAATGAAAATGGAGAAAATATCAAATAACCTAGTTTAGTGCAGACTTGAGAGACTACTACAAAAACCCTGCCCTAAAAAACATAGATAATTAACAAAATCTAATAAACGAATGAAAATCAAACCTTGTCGTGATTGTCAAACAAAGGAATTGATATCCTGCACACAAGTACATTCAATAGATGATTAGTTTCTCGCAGTTAGGGTTTGTTTGGTCAATTAGAGAATCCGATTACAAAACAATAGAACACCAAAACCAGTGAATCACTGATGAAGCCCTAATAGCGAAAAAGGTGTGACTGAAGAATAGAATCGAGACAAACCCTAATTGTGAAAAAGGCCTTCGCTGGAGAATAGCCGTGGAGATAATAAAACTTATTTGTAATGGGCGGGAAAATAAAAATTTTGGGTGATTGATGAGGTCACAGCTGTCCCTTTCCTTTATATAATATTACATTATATTATATAGGGTAGATCATACCATCCCTTTATATACCACACGTACTTTCTTTTTTTCCTTTCTTTTTTTATGTTATGTGTAGTATTTTCTAAACTATACTATAACAATATCAGATCATAAAGTTAAAAATGATAAAATTATAAATGTACCATTTATTTGAAAATCTCAAAGAATCATGGAGACTTTTATGGCCAATCAACTTTAGTTTAACTACCATCGAGGGGAAAAGTGAATGTCTGAGTTTGAGAATGTAACTTTTAAGTTTGAATTTCAACCGAGTTTTATTGTAGTGAGCTTTCTTGCAAAGAGTTTACCCCGAAATAGGAGATTGTGGACTTGAGCTACTCAGTGTTGTATTCGATCATGGGAATTTGAGGTCTTCTTTTGTCATTTATGTTACCCCGGGTAACTAAGCTTTAATCGTTGGTCGTTCAAAAAGAAAGCAAAGACTTACGTTAACATAAGTACATGTTAGAAATGTTACAATGTCTAGTAGATAGTAATTCATTTTATGTGACAATTGTTATTCTTAACAAGTTATGGAATTCACGTTACAAATCATTTATCGGCACAGCCTAGCGTGTGGATCATTAGAAAATATGGGCTGAGAAGGATATCTTAATGATCCGAATCCAAGAAAAGCCGAAGTACAATAAAGCCAGAAACGTATGTGCATATATATATAGATCATATAGAAACGATTTATACTCAACAAGTTACTTGAAACATAAGAAATACTAATCAATACAAGTTCTCTTACACAAGTTACTTGAATAACATACACCATACCACTTTTGTGTGCCATTTCATTTTACACAAGTTCTCTCTTATATTGCGTACTCAACTAGTTCTCTTGAAGTAGTTCCAAGTCGCATGTAACAGCTTGCTAAAAATGACTCAGTTGCAGTAACAGTAAGCCAGCTCGGCTCAGATAGTAAAGTTCGAGCTAGCTCAGCTTGATGCGGCCTGTTCAAGTTAAGCCAAAAATTTATTGTTTTATATTCTGGTTTATTCCTTAATTATAGGAGACTTATTTGTGTAGATTTTTATTTGTTATTAAAAGTTTAATTTTCTTTTATGATGTTGTAGAATGTACTTTCACAAGGAATCAATTGGTAGAACCGAGACTCCAAGTAATTAACATACTAAAATTAGGATTGTTCAAATAGCTTGAAACGCTCTTAGACAGTTCGCTCGAAATCCGTTCGATTGTAAACAGGCTTGAAAGGCTTGGCTCGGTTGTAAACGGGTCGAGTTCAAGCGAACCTTTACCCGAATCAGCTCTATTCGGCCCTTGAACACTACCTTCAACAAGAACAAATAAAACATATTTGGTTGTTTGCAGAAGATATCTAGCATTTTTAAACAGCGGATGACATCACTACCGTCGTTTAATTAGATTCAGAATAGAGCATGGTGTTCTATACTTATACATCAATATAGGATACAAGTCACTTATTTAATCATAAGTAGCGTTAAAGATTTTTTTTTTCATTAATAATTGACTTAACTAATCACTTTGTCACACACGACACCATGTTATTATTTTTTGCATGCAAAAAAATATATATATTTATTTAGGATTTAAACGAGTCAAACTAGATACACAATGAAAAATTCAATTATATGGGTAAATTATTTAACACATGCATATTAAATAGATGATCACTTTCATGATTTCCAAAGAGTGTGGCCGGCATCGGAGATGGTCTAAGCAAGCATACTATTGGTTCCAAACATTAAAAACAAGACTTAACAAACACCCTATGGGACCAGTTGTAACCACAATGGCTCATGGCTGCAACCTCCAATCCAAACCAAAGGAGATACGTTTGGCACAAAATCTATTGCAGGCCATAGATTGTAAGAAAAATATATCTTGAATGCAAGGAGAAATAACTTTATGGACCTAAATAGACTTAATTAATTAGGCCCTAATTTCATGTAAATAAACATATGATGTCAGCATATCATGCTATGTACAAGTGAGAACAATTATCAATCTCAGTCATAGTACATGCGCTTAACTGTTACAGAATCACACACCAGTGCGTACACTTATCTGCACGCGCGGGGTCACGGGATTCCAGCTTCAATGTGCACAAATGCAGGTGTAGAACAATGTAGTCAGTCACAATTATCATAGCAGCAAGACTTTGCATCATCCTCTAGAGCTTATCCTGCAGATATTTAAGTTACACGCACTCTAATTTAGAGCATCATAAATATAATCAGTAAATACATGTTTCTAATTAACACAAACACCTACGCAAAAACACCCTGAAGCCTGCCTACATCTCTAGTAATACAACCAAATTCCAAAAACGACTGGCTACACGAAACTAACACTTAGTTTATATATGATATTTATAAAGAAAACCGACAAGAATGTTGTAATTAGATTCT
This sequence comes from Bidens hawaiensis, assembly GCF_021521415.1. Taxonomy (NCBI): domain Eukaryota; kingdom Viridiplantae; phylum Streptophyta; class Magnoliopsida; order Asterales; family Asteraceae; genus Bidens; species Bidens hawaiensis. The sequence goes on along the minus strand of NW_027495534.1, from coordinate 199,871 downwards.
ATTCTCCATAACTACAATATATAACAAGTTATTATTATTAATATCCCTGATTTAAATCATGACCAAGAAAAATATTCTAAAAAACAGTATGCCCGTGTTGTCTTCCGAACCTTGAAAGTTCACCTACGGGATGGTGTGGGGCCCATGTTCATCGGGGCACCTGGGACCACTTGGCCTGGTGCTCGGATACCATATGCAATGTGTGCTGGTGGTGGAAAATTTACAGGTGTACCTACTGCTGAACCTAGTGGTAGACCTACTGGTTGCCCTACTGTTGTTCCTCCAAAGAAGCCGACTTGAAGATTTGGGTTGCCTGAATTACCTGCAGGAGAAGTGCTTGTTTGACCCGTGATTGCAGCTTGAGGTGTTGACGTGTCACCATTGTTGACACTTGTTATATCATGAATGCTTGATCGCCTTCTATCTCGATTCATTGAATTCAGACGAATGAAATACTTCTGAGCGTGACTTGCAACTTGAGTTGGTGTTCTTGTCACAACAAAGTTTCTAGATATACTTCGCCAGTCACCTTTACCATATTTTTCCAAGCCAAGAAGAAATAACCTATTTTGATTATTTAAGTAATTAATAAACAAGAATAATCCATGTCACATAACAGAGCTTTATAAATTATAACTTATAACCAATAAACTAACCTGTGTTCATCTTCTGACCAAGCAACACCTTTACGCCGTTCTTGATCTGCTTTTGAAGACTTACCTCCATGAACAGATTCATTATTATTGTGCCCTAGACTCCCACCTTTTTTACTGGCTCCATCATCACCTCCATGGCTTGCTGAGTCATCAGAAGATGTACTGTAACTAGGCAAAGGTACAATACCTGACTCAATACGGTCCAAATCATCAACTAACAGCTCATAATGATGTTTAACTTCTTCCACTGATTTTCCTGCAACTTCAGTGGCAATTTTCTCCCAACAATCCTCAGAATCCTCCTTATAATATGCAACCAGAGCATCCTCAAAAGCCCTATCTTGCTCTCGGGTCCATATTGAATCTTTGACTTCTTCATCTGCCATCATCAATTATTTGCAGAATCTATCTTGATGTTTGAAATTCACAGGTAGTTTGCCAAAAAAGCTATCCAGAAACTAGTCAAAGCAGCCTTGAATACAATCATGCTACTTTTATTTCATCATCACATAAAGAAGCTTTATGGTGATTTACTAAACTTGTGAAAAGATGACCCCTGCAAGTGGATAAATCACATGATCTATAAAATAAGATATTAATACAGCAATAAATGGTACAAGTGCAACTACACCATTGGTTTGGTGAATTCAAGTCATTCATAAACTAGGTTTCTAGACTTCATCACGTTACTTACATGATGTAAAATATCACATTCAAACAAACAAATATCCATAACTTGTAAACAAGATCAACGAAAAAAACAAAAGTTTCCACATCAACACAGTCTAAGGGTGAAAACGGGCCAAGCCACTCACAAGTTACCTGAGATCAGATCGATAAAAAGCTCGAAACGAATAAAGTTTTTTCAGGCCCGAGCTGAGCCCAAGCCTCAAACAAAGCTTGTTTAGTTATCGAGCCCGAACTCAAGCCTTGTATAGGAAGCTTGTTTAAGCTCGTCGAGCCTTGTGTATTTTTAAGTTTGACCTCTTTTGGACTTCTATGTATTAATTTCAGTCTTCAAAGCCAAGCTCAAGTCAAGCTTTGGCTCGTTTAAGGTACTACACAAGATTGAGTTGTGCTTAGGCTCGTTTAAAGGTTTTTCTCAATATATAACAAAATAATTAAGAATGTGTATAAAAAATATTTATAAACAATAACGAGCTGAGCCCAAGCTTTAAAAAAGACTCGCGAGCTGAGCTCGAGCTCTTTTCTCGGGTCGTTTACACCCCTAGTTTTATCTAAGGTGCACACTGAAACTGGTTAACCAAACCAAACCAAACCAACCCAACCACCAGACCCGAACCAACGGTAGGTTGAGGACCGGATGCAATGTTTTAACCTACCCGAAACCAGCCAAAAAATTGGTTTCAACCCGAACCAAAAGTGATGATAAAAGTAAATGGAAGCAATTTAGGGTTTGGAAGCAGTTTGTGCTGTGTATAACACTGATAATCAAAGTAGTATTTTTAATCCAAATCCGAGGAATGAAGTAATAATAAAGAGTAGGAAGAATGAATAAGATACCCTACCTGAAAATAAAATAAAATAAAATAGAAGTCTAGGGGCCCCGTCATAGCAGTCTAAGATGCGTTGTCAGCAATCATCTGCCGTAAACGTCAACTTTCACATACAATACAATACAAAACACTTGTGGTTGAATTGGCATATACGACGGACTGTTTGACTGGTAATATGACGCATACAATCGAACCTTCAGTCGCCTTCCACGCCAATCATTCATTGATTTCTATTCAAACTCGCTATCCATGATTCGTGGGATACTTTAACACCATAACTTCCATTACAAATATGAAAGGCTTTCTTCCGAAAGGCGACTTTAGTTTATTATTATTTTTAATTCATATTAGAAAAAACGGTGACTTTAGTTTATTATTATTTTTAATTCATATTCAAAGTCGTAAGAGGCATGCCCTCCCTCGTGGAGACGCAGGTTCGATGCCCACTCAAACCGGATGAAGAGATTAATCAGGAGGAGGCGAGGGTTTACAAATTCCATCTGGTTCTCGTACATCAGAGGGTAGTCTCACGGTGGTCGAGGAGTAGAGTAGAGGTGGACAACAAAACCGGTTCCTGGAACCGGTTCGGCGGAACCGAACCGGTTCCTACCCGTTTTTCGTAGGAACCGGTTCGGTTCCGTTTCAACCCGACGATCCGGGACCGGTTTGACATGTTTGGAGGTGGACCGGGTAGGAACCGGAACCGAACCGGAACCGGTTCGACCGGAACCGGTTCGACCGGAACCGGTTCGGAACCTGTTATAGCCGTTGGAGTGGTTCTAGCCGTTGGGAAACGGTTTTATGGCCGTTTTTTTACCGTTGGGGTCAAAAATGGCCGTTTTTTGGCTCCCCAAACACCCCACTACTAGTATAAATAGGTATTTAGTTTAATGGGTTCATCACAACACTCAAAACGCAAACCCGAACGCAAAAAAATACAAAAAAACGCTATTACAACGTTCTGAGTTCTCTAATCTCTTGTTTTCTCTTCTTCTATATTCATATTTGTTGTTATGGCTGCCTCACAATCATCGGTTGGTCAAGGTTCCACCGCCGGACCAAGTTTCGTTCGTATTGTACCTCATAATCGTAATCAAGAGATTTGGTGCAATTGGGATTTGGTTGAATTGAGTGACCATTCATTGAAGGCTCGGTGCAAGTTTTGTGGGATTTATTTAAACCCACTTTCGAATTCAAATTTGAAGAAACACATCGAAAGACCGTATTGCAGGGCGTTGAAACAGAACGTCGAGTCGCAACAAACGCAAATGGATAGTGAAGGCGGAATATTTACATACCAAATTGATCGAGTTCAAGATCGTATGGCGAAGTTTGTGATTCAAGAAGCTTTGCCGTTTAGCCACTTCGACAACCCTCGCTTAACCGCCATGATTCGAGATACGCTTCAACCACAATACACTCACGTAAGTCGTCATACTCTTAAACGTTATTGTTTAAAATTGTGGAAGAAGGCCAAAGAGGTACTAATTGCATATTTTGAAAATATAAATACGGGAATAAACTTAACTACTGATGTTTGGTCGGCTCCACATGGTCTACCCGAATCTTATCTTTGTGTCACCGCTCATTGGGTAGACCCGTCATCGTGGGAAATGATGAAACGCACCATTGCTTTCGAACTCTTTGAGTATCCACATACGGGAGATAATTTGTTTGAAATTTTAGATTATGTTATAAAAACTTATAAACTAGAAAATAAAATATTTTCAATTGCATTTGATAACGCGTCGAATAATACATCGGCGGTTGATAAATTAAAATTTAAATATACGCCGATTTGCAATGGTGTATTTTTTCACTCAAGGTGTGTTGCACATATCATTAATTTAATCGTGCAAGACGGACTTGCTTCGGATGAGGTTACATCGGTTATAAACGATTTTAGAGTAATGCTACATGAAGTTTTTAAGAAAAGTAAAAAAAGACAAATGGATTATAGAAAATTTTGTAAAGATACGGGAAGAAAAGCTTTGGGAGCTAATTGGGATGTACCTCATCGATGGAATTCCACTTGCATAATGTTTCAAAGTGCTTTGAAACAAAGAGACACTTTACAAATGTTTCATTATAGTCTTGCCGAGAATGATTTGGCAATCCCCTTTTCAAATGAGAAATGGGAAATTATCAATGACTTATCGACTTTTCTTGAAGTTTTTAAAACATCAACTACGAAACTATCGGGAACGTATTATCCGACAAGTCCCTTGGTTCTTTCGGAGTTATTTTTAATCGTTAACAATCTTAAAGAATTTGAAAATAAAAGTCCAATGTTTTCAAACATCATATTACCAATGAAGTTTAAATTAAAAAAATACTTTCTTGAATTGCCACCGATTTTTACTTGCGCCGCCGCTTTAAACCCAATGTTAAATGTTACGGGGGTTGAATGTGTGATAGACGAAATTTTTTCAGCCTTAGATATGCATGAAGTTGACCCAAACTTTTCAACAGAGGCACAAAATGATTTTAACTTGAATTTTAAATTTATGTATGACTTTTATATAAATAAATATGGGTCAAACATACACATGCCTACGCCGGGGGGGTCTTCATCAAGTTCAAGTGCTCCTAGAGTACGAGACCCCATGATTAGCCTTATGAACACCGTTCGCAACGTAACGGCTAAAAAACAAAGGGGTAACACCCCTTCAAGCGAACTAGGAAGGTATAGTGCATATGATTTCTCTACCGGTTTATCCGAAGAGGAATATGGCACTTTTGATGTTTTGGCTTGGTGGAAGGTAAAGGAAACCGAGTTTCCGATTCTTGCCACCATGGCCCGTGATTTACTAACCGCCCAAGCTTCTACGGTAGCTTCGGAATCTGCTTTTTCTCTTAGTGGCAGGGTAATATCGGTGAGAAGAACAAGACTGAATTCGGAGTCGGTGGAGATGTGCATTTGCTTGAAGGATCACTTGGACTCAATCGATCGGGTTCAACACGTAACCACTCTGGAAGACGAAACACCACTTGATGTTCGAGTGCACGACGAACAAGAAGGCGTTTCTACAAGTAATTCTGATGAATAAGTCGCCACTCAATAATTACGACGAACAAGAAGGCTTTTATAGAAATAATATGTCACAAAATATAAGTTTAATGTTTTGTTAGTTTGTTTTTGAATATTTTAAAACATATAACCTTTTTTTTGAACTTCTTAAAGTAAATAAAATGAATTATATGTTAATTGTTTTTTTTATTTAACATGTTATACAAATACGAATCGTATAACACCGCTCTTGATTATAATTCAGCATTTGACTTGCGTAAGCCAAAAGACTATAATACATAGCAAACTCAACAAATGTAACACGATACAAAAGTAGCATGAGCCTCTTCAGATTTCAGAAGAACACAAATCATCACCTACACAAGCAGCGGAAACGAAAAACGAAAAAAAAAATAATATTTTACACTGTAACCGGTTGGAACCGGTTACAGTGTAAGAACCGGTTTAGGAACCGGTCAGAACCGGTTCCACCGGTTCCGGGTCCGAGGGTTGGGGAACCGGTTCGGTTCCCTAACCGGTTCGACCATGGAACCGGTTTAAACAGTGATGTTGACTAATGGAACCGGTTCTGAACCGGTTCCGGTTCCTTTGACCAACCCGATTTGATCACCTATAGAGTAGAGCATGAAAAGTTGAAAATAGTAATGTATGCATTAACATTGAGATTTAAAACTGTCGGTACACTGGTACAAAATGTCTGCATCACATTATAATATCCATGAAAACACAAAGCTACAATGCAAAAGAAGCAAAATGATTTGAATCCCTACAAGTTAAATGCACAAGACAAACATACTTGAAGAGATAATGCTGAGTTTCACAACGATTACACAATAATCATCATACTATTTAAAATTTGAAGATGCTAAAACATTTTTTCTACTTTGCAGAAGCAACAATTGCAGTTCTGGCTCGTGTAAAAGTAGAAATCACTGAGCCCAGTTGCAATTTGTCGTTGCACCCAAAACTCAACCTATACCTGCAAAAACAAATCATAATGGCAAAAATGAATATGTAAGATAATAATGCATTAACTATGGTAACAATAACAATATTATTACAATGATAACCTAAATCTATGAATAAGATGATATAGAAGGTTGTATGAAACAAAATTGTCTTTACTACATACTCGATATCAGCCAAGTCGTTGATAAGCTGGACTCGAACATCTGAAGGCATCTTGATTCTAAAAACAAACCTGGAAAAATAATATTCTTGCAAAGTGAGCTGGAAACTAAGTAGAAGCGTACTAGGAAGGAATACTAGACTTACATAGTTACTTCTCTTACAATGTCCACTAAAGCCAAACCTTTTGTCGCCTTAATATCAGATATTTCTACAAAGATTTAAAACCAAAGAAGAAAGTAAATACAGAAGGTAAGATGAACATGGAACGCTGCACATTTAATTATAATAACAGCATAAATTGGATACTTTTAAAGGCTCATTCAGTAGCCAGTAAGATATCTGCTCAATATCTTTAGGCAATGGATTTCCAGTGCAGAGATAGACAGCTTTTTCATTCATATGCTTAGAAGCCATATGCGTTGACTGCATTATATAAACGCATTTAAGCTATTAGCATACTTTAACTGTAAATTAACATTAAATTTAGCTGAAACTAAAATAAGATGTAAAAGAGTAGCAAGACCTCAATGGACTCATAAAGTTTACTACAAAACAAGACTATATTGAACAATGTATGCCTTTGTTTATATAGGTTTTCTGTTACATAAGGTGCTAGAGTACTTTTAAATACACATAACTTGTTCCAGGATTATCTAAGATTTACTCAACCTTTACAACAACCAAATCTTTTTTGTGTCTACATTAAGTTAGAGGGTGCTCCCCTATTAAGGCAATTGCATGGCTGTGTGTATTATCTTTAAGTTTGTACATAATTTATGAATCATGGATTGATCTATTTGTTATAGGTTCACAGAGAATATGCAAATCTTAGTCGTCGTATTGGAACACAAAAAGGCGATTAACTTACATTATGCTTTTTTATCTAAGATGATGTAAAAACCTACAGGAAATCTTGAAACGCATGACCCAAATATGACTTCTTACTGTATTGTATTCATGACCGAGCAGGATCGTAAATAAGATAGAAAGAAAGAACAACCCACTAGTATTTACTAAAATAAAACTTTCAAACACTATGAATTGAAAAAAGTGTAAACTGATATAAATATGGAGCAAGAATTATAATGACCTGCAAAATGTTCAATGCCTTCCTCATGTCACCATTGCTAAGCCGTACAAGAGCTACTAACCCATCTTCAGTGACATCAAGCCTGATTTACAATTTATAATCCCAAGTTATTAATCACACAAGAAGAATTGAACGATAAAAATAGAGCATAAAACATTTTTCAAACAATTCAAAATAGCAGGTAGGCAATGGAAGTTCTAATGAGATCCCAAGGCAGTTTAAAAGACACACTAGTTATTGTGTGTTCTAGAACCCTAGAAGTAGATAAACTACACCTGATTCCAGTAATCATGTATGAAGAAAGAATGCGTGCTTTGAGACTAAATTAACAGGAAGTTCACAGACTTACTTTTCAGCATTAATAACATATTTAAGTCGCTCTTTGACATTGGCAGCATCCAGAGGAGCAAACCGAAATCTGGTGCATCTTGATTGTAGTGCAGGAATAATCTTGTTCACATTATTACAGATAAGCGCAAACCTGGTGCTTTTTGTGTATCTCTCAATCACTGCATTGTTAAGATTACAACAGTAAGTGCTCAGCCAATAAACATACAACTAAGTTACTTTTAATAGAATAGATTACCTCGGCGAAGAGCAAACTGTGCATCCTTAGTCATTGCATCAGCCTCATCCAAGAGAACCAGCTTCACCGAAGCCTTTGCACTAACAAAAAAACATAAAACAGTGATCAATTGACTAAAACCCCAAAAGGAAAACAATCATAAAGAAAGATCAAACTGCTAAATATACTAACTGCAGAGAAACATTTTTGGAGATTGTTGGTTGAAAATTGATAATTGTTGAAGCAATTTTTATGTGACAATCACTACTTTCCTCTAGATGCAAGTAGTATTATATAGTGTATACAAAAAATATAAAAAAAAATCAATAAAAAGAGAGCAAGATTTACCCAAAAGAAAAGCTTTGAGTGCTAGCAAAATCCTGTATCTGCTGTCTAACCACATCAATTCCACGCTCATCAGACGCATTGAGTTCCAAAACCATATTCTGCATCTGCGACCCAAAAAGCTTTCTAGCCACAGCAAGAATTGTTGATGTCTTTCCGGTTCCCGGTGGTCCGTAGAGCAACAAATGAAGCATTTTGTTCTCGCTCGTGAGCCTATCAACTGTTATACAAATTGCACCAGTGAGAAAACACACACCTTGCTTAAACTGTCAAAAAAACTACTAAAAAAATGAGGCATTTTGTTCTCGGTCGTAAGCCTATCAACTGTTAGACAAAATGCCCCAGTGAGACAACACACATATTGCTTAAGCGGTTATAAGAAGTACAAAAGAGATGCAGCATTTTGTTGGTGCTCGTAAGCCTATCAGCTGTTCAACGAAATTCCCCGGTGAAAAAAAACACAATTTTATAGTAAGCCTATCAAGTGTTCGACGAAATGCCCCAGTGAAAAAACAATAAACACAAGTTACGCATAACGTGTTGAACAAAATCGAAAGTTGTAAAGGAAAGGAAGAGGAATTAGTAGCATACTGGTGTCGATTATGTCTCGATGCGCGGCGACGTCGGCGAGAGACTGAGGGCGAAACTTCATGGAGTGGTTTTGGGTACAGTAGCTTTGCCCTTGTTTGGTGGTAATGGTAAAGGATCGTCAATGTCCATTAAGGAGATCGTGTCCGCCATTGTTGTTTGTTGCTGTCCAGAAAGAAAGAAGAATTGATTGGACGGGAGTAGTAGATGTTGTTGCCGCCACACCACCCTTCCAAAGGTAAGTTAGGTCGACTCTAAACAAAGTGACACTAACGACTCGGCCGATTGATATCGATTAGGTTCGTATAAGTATCACTAGAGTACTAGACCCAAATAAGTTAGTAAACACCCAGAATAGCAGCAGCATTCGTCTAGAACACATTTACAACAACGATTACACCATCGGTAAAAACATGAGAGAGTCAACGTGAATGCTACGTTACGGTACCGAAACTAAACTTAAGAAATAATTTCATCAAATTTTTGTATTCAGAAAAAAATAACATATTTATATAATTTTAATAAAATAATTAAAAAAAATGAATCTTGGCAACGACGATGCCTTTTTAAAATTTTTAAAAAGTGTAATAACTCGAATTATACATTTACTTTACTATAAACAATCTACTTTACTATAAATCAATCTAAATTGAGTGTAAATCAATAAAATAATGATAATGATTATATGAGTAATAGGATTGCTCTCACCACCCAAATGAGTTATTAAGTCGACTACTTAAATTGCCAGCAAGAATTATTATATCAGCCAACAACTAATTTTCGATTTTTTTCAAATCCAATTTGCCTCAAACTTAGTAAGATAGGCACGATACCCCATAGTAATAACAAAGAATATGCTAAACTATTATGCATTAGCAGGAGTAGAAACTCCGACAGTTAAGAAATTGCAGCCTTCCAAATAGGAACTGGCCAATCCATGAAAATACCATGAAATTACAAAGATTGTACCCGTGAATCAACCCCCTATGGCGAAATACACAAGGTGAGCATCCATAACAAAGAAACTCAAAGAGCATATACCGATATACGCGTATACATCATCAACAAATTATGTCTATATAAACTTTTCCTGATTAATGATCTTATCTTAGACTTTCCACATCTAACACCCAATTTAGTTATACACATGAACTACGGAGAACCAAAAATTACGATAAGGTCCCATCATTACCCATTTGTGGGCATCCGTACCCGCAAACTCCCTCAAATACCACCCACGGATGACAAAATGGGCTGTCTGTAAGACTCTTGTATCATCGTCATATGCACGTACGCCAAAGACACTGGCACGTGTGGCGTTAGTTATTGATATATGGTAAAGTTATGTGGCCCGTAGATACTAGACAGTGAAGCTTCAATAATATGGAACAAACTTAAAAATAACGATTCATTTTTCATCCTACATCCTCATAGTTTTCTGCATACAGTAAAACTGCGAAAGCAACCGAGCATTTACAACAGCCACAAAAGTCATATGCCTAAGCATACATTTTTCCAAATAAAAGTTGCATTACTACCTGCAAAACTTGCTACCTAAACATGACACAACAGTTAAGCAACCGGAATCTTTGGTTCTCCTAGATTTACAAAGGACTGTGCACGAGCCATTCTGCCCAATGCTACATTCCATGACACGAGATGGTCCATGAACACATTAGCATACCGGGCTCTGTCATTCTGTTGAAAAAAAAGAGAGAAACATAAAACATGGCACAGTTAAATAGGAAACCAGAGGTGTAAAACAGGCAAGTAGTTCAAAAGGGTCCGTGCCAAAATTACCTTTTTACCCTTATTTTGAAATTTAGCAATAATCAGTGCATTAAATATAATAATAATAATAATAATAATAATAATAATAATAATAATCTAACTTTTATTTAAATTATTAAATTATGATCTCAGAGGTTTTATGTACTAGATACACTAAGGTTGATATTTTCCTTTTTATTAAACTTTTTGGATTAACCTATTTGACCGGTTTGAGATAGAAACCGATCCATTTGTGGATAAAAACTGTCAATATCGCCACATATGCAGAGAACGATTGGCTGTGGAAAGAAGGGTGTTTCAAATGAATAATACCTTGTAATCCAGATAATAAGCATGCTGCAAAACAGAATAAATGGAAATGAGAATGAATAATCAATCCAATGCACACACTCCACCCAAAAATGAAAGCCCAAAACACATACAATATTTCTCTTTTGCTTAAAAAATCGAACCAAATATATACTTGTTTGTTCAAATTCGTTACTACATATTACTGAGTTTTATATGCACATTGTATCTCTGTTGTCATCATTTAAGAGTGTTTTAGATATTTGAATAAAATAATGCTTTCATGTGGAGAGAGAGAGAGAGAGTCATACCTCCCACATATCCAAACTAAGAAGAGGCTGTGAAAGAAAAAAGAAAATAACACGTTACTAAAAGTAAAAAGGAAAAAAGAAAGAAATTCATAAAATAAGAAACAGTAACAATATGAGAAACTTGCTTACAATATCATCCCACACAAGAGGGGTCACAGCATTTGTCGTTGTAGCTATTGCAAGTCGTCTTTCATTCCGCTTTACTGAAACAAAAATAAAAAAAAATGTGATCAGGCTACACAACACACAAAACTCAGATAATATGAACACACGCAAACATTTTTGCCCTGATTTTGAAAACTGTTTTATGAAAAGAAACGATATTTCCTAAATTCAATAAATAAATGATGCACCAGAATTCTACTGTAGTAAACTAAACAATCAAGCAAGTGACAGGAGACATACAAACGAGCCAAACCCATCCAGAGCCAAATAGTGTGAGGGCGGTTTCAATGAACTCTTCTCTAAAATTTGAAAAGGAACCAAAATCCTTTTCAATCTGTTGAAGTAGACCTAATATCGGTAAATTTCCGCCTCCAGGCTGCATGGATTCCCAGAAGAAATCATGGTTCCAGGCCTGCAGAAAGTACAATATTGAAATCAATTAAAGAAAACCATCTTATTGAACTCAAAAGAACAAAGAATCCACCAACTATGGCAATCTAAAGCTAATTCTAGCTTTTAAAGATAGTATATTACTTGTAGCTAATGAATTCTTCAAACCTGAGCAGCAACATTAAACTCTGGCAAAGGGTTTCCATTGTTATATGTCACTCTGATCAATTCATCTAATGTGTGTCCGTATAATATATCATCCTTTGCTAAATATTCGTTCAAACGTTCCACATAACCACGGTGATGCTGTCCCCAGTGCACCTCAAGAGTCCTCTGGCTCATATACGGCTCTAGCGCATCCTGGAAACAAAAACACAGAGGACAAAATCAATATCTCTATACAGATTCAACTGCTTAAAAATGGTGTTCCTAGTTTTATTTTATATCTTACTGCACCGTTCATATGTGTTTTTCTATTTCACTCGATTCAGCATGTGGCGGTACTTAAAGAGGAAGATAACAAAAAAGCTTACAAATTTATAATTTGGAGGTTTCAAGCTGTAGTACGCAGAAATGTTTCTTGGCTTTTTCAAGACATGATCTTTCCTTTTTTGAACTTGATCCTGACATGTAACAGACCAATAAAGATTCAAGGAATGTGTTCAATAAAGTTTATCAGAATACACAAACAAAGTATTTAGTGGTTATAAACTTACAAACTTAAAAGATGGAGTTTTCAAGCTGTTGTAAGCAGAAATGTTTGTTGGCCTGTTTAGGGCTTGACATTTCCCCCTTTGCCCTTCAGACTGCCACATCAAATAATCATTAAGAGTTCTTAGACAAATCAGTAAACATCAATCACAAAGGAAAACTGCAGCCCTTTTAGAATATAACTCCAAATTGGATTAAAGATAGTTCTAGGGGCTGTAAACGAACTGAACGTCCAGCGAAAAGTTCACTTACGTTCATTCGTTTAATAAATGGAAAAACATGAACAAGGAATTTCATTCGATTAACTAAATGAACGAACAAGAACAGAGGCCATGTTCATTCAATTGTGTTAGTGAGCGTCCGATAATGTGTTCATCTATGCCTGTTTATGTTCGTTAATGTTTGCTTGTTTACATTTGTTCATTATATGTTTTAAAAACTTTTTTTAACGACTTCTATAACTTAAGCAAATTATTAACTATAAAGAAAAATATATATATGAATATTATGTGATAATTTACATGTAAAATTAACATATGAATATGAATGTTAAAAACACAAACTTGGTAGCCGGATCGAGCCATTGACACTGACCATTCTCTACTAGTCAAATCAAATAAAACACTGTTTGTATTCATTCATTTGTGTTCTGAACCATTTACGAACTATTCATTTCCTTAAATCCGTTAGAAAAAAGGTTTTTTTCCCTTAACGAACTAACACAAGCAAGAAATTTCGCAAACCATGTGCTTGTCCGATAAAAGCTTAACAGACAAACATGAATAAGACCTTGTTCGGTTTGGTTCGTTTACAAGTTACAACCCTACATACTTGTCTACAACTTGATGGTAATAACAAACAAAATCCCGAGAAATTAACACCAAATTCTCACCCCATAAGGCAACTTGCACCTGCTAAGTTCATTTGAACTACTGATAAGATAGTTACTAATGGACCAACTCATATCTTGCACAGACACCTGCAATCAAATGGGTATTTGAAACTCAGCTCACTTATTGAGACTAATATGGAAATATTAGCAGGTTATCTCTTTGACGCATTTTCACAAACACTAGGTGTGCAAATATCTTATGACGTGATTTAAGGGACAAACCTATATGGTGTGTTTGTTTCTCTGTTACGCGAGTATCGACTGTACGACGTTGTGATTGTTCCTGGTACCTTATACAATGTTCTTGGAGTTAGGGCACTTTCCCGTTTTGAGCCCAAGTTTCGACCAACCTTATCCGACCACAATATATAGGGGGTGTTTGGGAGAAATTTTTTTTAAAATGGTGTGTATGGAAAAAAAAAAAAAAGAGGAAAATGGGAAAGTCAAAAAAGAAAAAAGGGAAATGGTTGAGCGCTGGGAATAGCGACTTAGGAGTAAATTTATTTTGCTTTTCTGACTTAGAGAGAGGGAGTCGCTTTTGGCAATGGAGGCTTAGGAAGAAAAGAGGGAGCCGCCATTGCCAATCGCGGCTTAGGAACAAACCAACTTAACCCCGTTTAACCTCCGTTAGTTATAGTATTGGGTATAAAAAAAACCCACAAAAACCCTATCACACACCCTAACACACATTATAATTTTATAACTTTAAAAAAACCCACCAAACAACCTAATACACATTTACATATCTCCATTTATATTTTATAAAAACTATACCTATTTACATATGTTAATTTATATATTTTATAAAACTAATTTGTTTACATATCTCCACTATAATTTACATATCTCCATTTGTTTAATTTTTATAACTCTAGTATATTTAAAATATATATGAATGATATTTTTTTAATAATACTATTTATTAAAACAATATTGTTTGTTAAAATAAGATTTATTACATTAGCTAATTTAAAATTTACAATACAAGTAATAATCTAATGCCTATGCGGATGGCGGATCAGACAGCCGCCGGTGCCACAACCAACAGGTCTAGGATGTCTTTGTGGTCGTCCTCGTCTTGGTGGTGGATCTTCGGCTTCATCATCATCTGGTTGTCCGGAGCTTTCTGGTTGACTCGTGTGCAGGTCCAAGCTCATTGGAACCGGAGTTAAATGTTGGTATCGCGGTTGTGGAACATCAAGACCGGTATTATCAAAATTCTGGAAGTTCCCCGGCTGGTCGGAGTACATCGGAGCAATCATATTGGTATAAGGAGTTTGTCCAAAAAATCCAGCCCAACTGTTTTCTAGGTTGTAGTTAAAACTCAATTGGGTACCAAATGGATTGCTTGATGATGCCTCTCTAGCATTCTGAAATGAAGGTCTATAACCGGAATCCCAATCTATTGCTTCCCCTCCAACTTGTGAGGTACCCTCCCCATGGTAGGGTGTTGCACCTCTAATAGTAGAGGTACCATCCCCATAGTTTGGCCCTGTAAATTGTTGGGGTTCCGCCCCCTCACCTCCACCATAGTTTGTTGAAGGCCGGGTTCTTTGCCGACCACGACGACCCCGACCACGGGGAGCACGCTGGGGGATAGTGTTATCCGGTCCCACATCCGGTTCATTGGTCTGTATGTAACTGGGCTGACCAAATTGACTAATTGATCCGACCAGTTGTGAAGCCATTTGTTGGACCCCTCCCAAATTTGCGTAGTAATGGTCAGGACCCATGTTTTGCATACGTGTTGCTTCTTGACCAATGAAGCTTATACCATCCGCCTACAAAATGAAACCAATTAGAATCTACACGCGTTACTTAATTATTAATTTTAATTCAAGATTAATAATCATACTAACCAAGTATCTTGCATGTCCACCGTGATCATGGAATCCAGTATGGGGATCACCGCGCAGGTGCCTCGGGTTCGTTACATAAAGGACCGTATGCTAATGGAACCAGTCACTGTAATTGTTGACTGTCGTAGGCAGGTTGGTGTCCAAACCTTCCAACACGTGTTCGTGTCTACTGTTCCAGTCGTCGACATATCTTGCATGGTAAACAGACCAGTCCGTTCCAGTTCTCCCTTTTCTTTCCGTTTTACGTAGTTTTGTAACCACGGCACGGGTAATAGGGAATGAGGGAGGGATCTCTTGAAGCAATCCAAACTGCCTCTTCACCCTTTCCACCGGATGATATTCCACCACGTTATAATAGATTAAATAACATTGTGATCTCCAACTGTGTTGGCCTGATGTGCACATTCCCGGGAGTCTATGGATCACGCCCCGATAAGGCATCCAATTAAACTGTAAGAATACAAATATGTTAATACTTAGTATTTAAAATTTAATTAATAAAACCATTATGTTAAAGAAAACATACATCGGACTCTCGTAGACCCTGCAACGTTGTACGGTGAGCCTTTATAACATTTGAAAGCGTCTCTCTTCTACTAATTTTATTATACGTCCACCTTCAGGAAGACATTAACGACTATTAGAATATTAATATTTATCTTAGTATTACAATAGTACGTATTTAATTACTTTGCACCATATGCTTTTTCCCAATCTATTTGCTCATTGATAATTGTGGGTGCCATTGGCCGAATCCGGGTCCATGCCCATATTTGTAGGAGTGACATTGGGCCACCTAGAGCCCTAGTTTCTGGCTTGGTTCCCTTAGTCAGTTCTCTATACAAAAAAGCTAGCGCGGCTGAACCCCAACTCATTTTCCCACAAGTATTAAAGTCACGCAAATGATTTAACACATGTAACGACGCATACGAGTTATTCGTATATGCTAATAAGTTATTAGTAATCAGTATTAGGCAGATACAACGCGCATGCTGCATACATAACAAGTCTGTTGAATGTTCATGTATTGGATTCTCTAACAAAAACTCTTGTATTTTGCCGATTTTTAGCGTGTGATTTTTCAAATCATCTTCATCCGAAGTAAAACCTAAGTAAGTTTGGCACATATGCACGCGATCCGCGTGGCTGTACGACTCCTCAACCGGTGCTATTGCCAAGCCCTCAATGGGTAAACCCCATAGAACGTTAACATCTTCCAACGTTACTGTGGCCTCACCAAATGGCAGGTGAAACGTGTTAGTTTCGGGCCGCCACCTCTCGACTAGTGCTTCTACCAAAGGTCTATCAATTTTTCGACCCTTTCCACATGACACCAAGCCGCCAAAACCAAGCATACTCATGAAATTTCCAACTCTACCCGATATAGATATTCTCTCTTCGTTAATATACGCCCAAAGAGTACCATCACCCCGTTTAAAATCAATGGTATTGACATCCCCCGCTTGTGGATTCAAAAACAATTTTCTGGCTCTGTGTTCGTCACCCAGGTACAACAGACTACTATCCATTGGACCCGGGTTGAGATGTAGTTGTAATTCATTTTCTGGTGGTGTTTGATGGTTGTAAGGTGTATGAAGTATTTGTGGTGTTTGATGGTTGTAGGAGAATTTAGAATTTTGTGGTGTGAGAGATTGATGAGAATTATGGTGGTGTTGGATGAGAATTCACATGGACAATATATGAGAAAATATATAGGGATGTAATTTGCTTTCACATGTTGAATTCACATGCCATGCTGAAGAAAATGTTGAATCGTTTCCATAATGCATGTCCTTTGCTTTCTTACTTTAATCACATGTATTGTCTTCATGCCTGTGCCTTGCTTTAATAATTTGGAAGCTTTAATCACATGACATGCATGCATGCCTGTGTCTTGCTTTAATAATTTGGGTGCATGCATATATTGTCTTCTCATCACATGTTTTGGACTATTAGGGTATAATAAAGAGGTAGGGATAAAAGCTGAGTGAGATAAATATATTGCAGATCTATTAGGGTTTCGGAATTTTGAAAAAAAAAGTAAAGGGGGAGCCGTGATTCCCAAAAGAGGCTTAGGACAAAAAAAGGCTGACACATGCATTAGGGTTTTGACCAAAAACCATGTGAGGGGGAGCCGCGATTCCCAATGGCGGTTTAGGAATAAGCTT
This sequence comes from Bidens hawaiensis, assembly GCF_021521415.1. Taxonomy (NCBI): domain Eukaryota; kingdom Viridiplantae; phylum Streptophyta; class Magnoliopsida; order Asterales; family Asteraceae; genus Bidens; species Bidens hawaiensis. The sequence goes on along the minus strand of NW_027495534.1, from coordinate 182,373 downwards.
TTTAAATCTCCTAGACATGCATTATATTTTTATTTATTATATAAACTATATTATATATATACGTATTATATTAATTATTGTATATACATAATTTATATAAATAATATATAAATTATTTATATATATAAACTATATTATATACATATATATATATATATATATAATAACATAATTTTCTTATATATATATATAAATTATATGTAATATACATATATATATATATATATATATATATATATAATAACAGAAACATAAAATATATTTTTACTTTTACCCAAACACTTAAACATCATAACATTACATAAACTACACTTAAACATCATAATACAAACCAGAAACATAAACTACACTTAAACATCATAATACAAACCAAACACTCACACATAACACAGTTAAACGTCACAACCTACAAAGAGTTTTGGGACGCTTAAATTAAACAAGACTAACAACTAAACATTATCGGGTTCCACGCACCATTTATATAACACGTCAGCCATATGATGCCGGTAGTTAAAACATGACTCTTCAACGTCATTTTCAATCACTAAGGGCTTCTTTTTAACCAACATTTCCATCATCATACAAACCAGACCCCCTGAATTAGCAGTGTTACCCTTGTCTTGAGGCACGTCAACTTCACTTAAACCCATGACCATTTCTTTTTTATCGTATATAATATCCGAGTTTCGCCAGTATCGTATACGATCAAGAAACCACGGAAAAAACACTGATAACATCTCCATTTTAGCACTTTGAAGTCTTTCACTTCTCCACCTTTTATCAGTCCAGTTTGGGTAATTTCCATCGTCCGCATATCTATGCGAACGAGTAACCAATTACCATCCTTAAACGAAAAAGGAATATACACTTTGTCAACCTCCCAATGTTTTGGATATGGCCATTTAGTTCCGGCCAGCTCTAAGGCAATTATAGAGTCTTCTTTTTTCATTTCATCATAAAAACACGGGGGTAACATCGTCCAACGTTGTGCTGACTCTGGTGCAGTTCTTAATTTTGCGTATCGATGGATCATTAATCCTGCGGTCCACGCTTCAATGTGCTGTAAATATAATTAAAAATCATATAAGTTACACAATTAGGAGATCATATGTACAAGCATATGTGAGTTTAGAAATTTACCATCTCAGAAAGGCTTCCATTGGACTCGTACCCTAACAAACTACCCCAGAAACTTCGATCTAGTTGTTTCGTGGGTAAAAACTTCGTATAACAAAAAGGGGCATCTCCGTTAGTATAAAACTCAACTGCATCTTTAGACCAATTTTTACCCTCTAGGTTCAAAGTTGCCTCTTTATTTTGTAAAGAGGGGTTTTCGGGAACGGATGAAGAGGAACCCGAAATAACTGTATGAGGGTTCCTCAAACGCCTCCAAACATCATCAGTCCATCGTGCTGATTTGGTCACTGGTTGAGAGGAGTAAAATTTCTCATTATCTTCTTGGTCCCTTCGGTGCGCCATTAGGAAGAAACTTAGTGTGTCGATGCAAATTATGTTTGATAAGAGATGAAGTATTGTCTTTAAATACTGGATATAGAAAACCCGTGATACATCACATGCTGTTAAATGTCACAGAATCACGGGTGGCGGGTAAGAGAGAAAGGCCAAAATATGTTTAATGTTGATTGAGACAACGCATCAATAATGTAATTATGCATGTCACAGCTTTAATTTATTTTAAAACCATACACTGACATGAATGACCATACATCAGCTTTCATTCATCTCAAAACCATACACTGACATCAGCTTTAAATGTAACTCATTGATTAAAGCCTGTAGTAATAATGCAGTTCTGGTAGAGTAAGGCCAAAATAGGTTTACTATTGATTGAGACAACGCATCAACTTTAAACATCTCCTAAGCCACTACTAGAAGAAGCGGTTCCTCCTCATCCGACTTGTATATAAATAACACCCCATACCTCTCATTTTATACCCTGATTTCAAACAAATTTCATAATTTTATACGCATCTCAATCTTTTTTCTAGTAAAAATGGTGATTTGCAACTGCGAGAAAGAGATGGAAATCAAGATCTCAGACCATTTTACCAGTCCAGGTAGACCTTATTATAGCTGTCCAAAACGGTCTTCAAACTGTGGAGTCGGCCATGGATTTGGGTAGAGTCACAGATTTAAGGGTAGAGTCAGGCCAACTTAGTTTAATACAGTACTATCTTTGCTGTTGATTGAGACCATACATCAGCTTTAACTAATTTCACAACCATACACTGACATGAATGAATTAGGGGGTTGTCACCAGCTTTTTCTAATCATAGTTTTAAAGGTTCACATGTCTAGAACTAAAATACAAACATGTCACTGTATATAGAGCAGTAGTAACATTTACCCCTCATACGTAATTGAAACCCTTTTTGACATCTACCTAGCTTCATACATACATCACTCAAAATTCCACAGAACCCTTACACTAAATCAAAATGGATTCTTCTTCTCAACCACATTATCGGTTTGTGGTACAATTATATTATGGGGGTGAAGTTTCATACACACAAGGGGTTGTTGTAGGTGCTCCGGGAACTCGTAGCACAACGTTTTTAGTTATGAATCGTATGAGTTATACAGAGTTCGTTGATAACATATGTCAATGGGTTCAAATTGACAGAGAGTCTTCTTGTCCGCAGTTAACTCTCTTATATGAATTCAATGGTTGTTCATATACAGCATGTGTTAATGGAGAAAACGGTATGGACTTAATATACCAACTAGCTTCGCATGTCCATCCGTACACCTGTAATATTCATGTCACATGGAAGCCGGTAGTTCCCACCTTGCAGCAAGGTGGTTCCATGAATTTGCTACATGCTGGTTCCTCACACGTCTACCAAGAAGACGAAGGCAGTGAAGAGGACGAAGAAATGGAAGAAACTGAAGAGAGTGAAGCCTCTCTTTCTGAGTATGAATCAGAGGAAGAAGACGATGGAATCCCTCCTTTTCCTCAACAACAAAGTCAGGGACTAACTCAATTTCCTGAACTTAATGTTGTTGGTATAGGTTGGGATGAAGACTTTACTCCCCTGTATAATGATGGGGAAGATGAGATGGTGTTCTGGGACAAAAACAATCCAGAAATACGTTTAAATATGTATTTCACTTCAAAGAAACAAGTTGATTACGCTGTCAGAATGTGGAATATCAGCCACAACAGAGAGTTGTATATGGCTGAAACAAGACCAAAAGTCTGGACAGCGAAATGTAAAAGTATCAAGGATACAAACAACCAGTCCCAAAGCTCTCAACCATGTCTTTGGACATGCACAGCCAGAAAGCTAGTAAATTCAAATTTTTTCAAAATAACAACATGGACTCCTGCCCATTCATGTTTCACAACTGTTTCTCGCAACAACAACCGGTCCCTAAGATCAAATGTTGTTGCAGCCCACGTTCAAGAGCAAGTTCAAGCAGATCTATCTATTAAAGTGAAACAAATTCAGTCTCTCATCAAAGAGAAACTGAATGTTGATATCACTTACGGTAAGGCTTGGGCGACGAGAAAAAAGGCCGTCGAAAACATACACGGTAGCTGGGAAGAAAACTTCCATGAATTGCCAAGATACTTATTGGCACTACAACAAGCAAACCCGGGTACCGTTGTCCAGTGGTTACACCATCCAGGGAGTCCTGCGGGAAAACCAATATTTAACTATCTTTTTTGGGCATTCCGTCCAAGTATCGTGGCCTTTAGTTATTGCATGCCTGTAATCTGCATAGATGCAACCCATCCAAGGGGCACTTACAAAGGAAAAATATTGATGGCGGTTACGAAAAATGCAAATAACATGATCTTGCCGCTTGCCTACGCCTTGGTTGATGAAGAAACAAACAACAGCTGGAGGTGGTTTCTTCAAATGTTTGCGGAGAACGTTGAAGACCCCAGATCCCGAAGGTTGTGTGTAATTTCTGATAGGCATGCAGGAATCAAGAATGCCATGGAAAACTTGGAAGCCTAGCAGGAACCCAATGCCTACCATCGATTTTGTCTTAGGCATGTAAAGAGCAATTTCGCCACGCATTTCAAGGGTGTGAGCTTGAAGAAGATGTGTTGGGAGATTGGAAGCACGACACAACAAAGAAAGTACGATCGCCTAATGTACAGCCTAAAGAGAACAAATAAACAGGCGTGGAAATACCTGAAAGACATTGATAGAAGTACGTGGACACTCCTGCATGACAAGAAAAATCTCCGATAGGGTAAACTCACCACGAACATCTCCGAAAGCATGAACAATGTGTTGCGTGGTGCCCGGATGCTCCCGATAAGGGCATTGGTTGAGTATACCTTTACAAGAGAGGTTCACCAATACGTCATAAACTACCAACAGGCGTATAATTGCTCAACCCAATTTCCGGACCGCAAGTGGACATTGTTCCATGGTCGTGAAATAAGGGCTCGAGAACATAGAGTATTCCCTTATTCAGTACCTGAGCAAGTGTTCATGGTGAAAACATGCCTACAGACCTCCGATGAAACCAGCGATAGTCCTTATACGGTCAAATTCAAAAAGAAAACCTGCACTTGTGGTAAGTGGCAAATTTACCGGTTCCCTTGTAGCCATGCAATTGCAGTTGCCACTATCTACAAGAAGATCCAAAAAGTATTGTGAATAGCAGGTTTCACACAGACACATACCGTGCGTAATACAACAACAGCTATCATCCGGTGAGTCATAAAGAAGATTGGAACGACGCCGGATGGACACTTTAAGGGGACGCAAATAAGATAACCGTACTAAGAGGAAGACGTCGTGCGAGGAGGATGCGTAACGAGATGGATAACACCTATGTACAGGAAAGGACAGGGCGTCTGTGCTCTGGCTGTAAACAACCGGGTCACATGATCAACAATTGCCCAAACCGATCAAATTAGTGCTGTTAGGTCTTGTATCTCGTGTTACTTTGTATGTGTATTATGTTAACCAGTTTAATATTTTGAGGAATGTTAGGTCTTGTATCTCGTGTTCTTGATAGTATTATAGTTTTTTATTTCATTATCTTAATATTATTAGATGTCAAATAATCTTACATTACATTAAAATAATTTAACATATTTATACTTATTTAAACCATAACGTGCAATATTTATACAAATTAATATTAGAGTTATAAAAATTAAATTACGGTTATAAATAATGAATCCTACACTAATAAATTATCATTTAAACAAATTAGTTTTATAAAATATATAAATTAACATATGTAAATAGGTATAGTTTTTTATAAAATATAAATGGAGATATGTAAATGTGTATTAGGTTGTTTGGTGGGTTTTTTTAAAGTTATAAAATTATAATGTGTGTTAGGGTGTGTGATAGGGTTTTGGTGGGTTTTTTTTATACCCAATACTATAACTAGCGGAGATTAAACGGGGTTAAGTTGGTTTGTTCCTAAGCCGCGATTGGCAATGGCGGCTCCCTCTTTTCTTCCTAAGCCTCCATTGCCAAAAGCGGCTCCCTCTCTCTAAGTCAGAAAAGCAAAATAAATTTACTCCTAAGCCGCTATTCCCAATAGCGGCTCAACCATTTCCCTTTTTTTGTTGACTTTCCCATTTTCCTCTTTTTTTTCCATACATACCATTTTAAAATTTTTTTCGTGTTTGGGATTCCTTATTTTTCTCTCCTTGTAACTAATGAAATTGAATGAGTCCTTTATTTTCCATTTTAATGTTTGGGAAGTTATAAGAATTTATGAGTTTCTCCTTATTGATAAGGTTAAAAGATGGGTTTTAAATAAGTTGGGAAATCCTAACTTATCTCCTTATATGTTTTGAAATACCCTTTCCACCCTTATTCCAATTCATTTTACATCAATAAGTTAAACCAAACACTTTTTAAAAATAACTTATTGACTTATATTAATCCAAACACATTTTTTAAAACTCCTTATCAAATATCACAAGGCCTTTTCTACTTATCACAAAAAAGTTCTTTTCACCTTAAATAAGGAATCCCAAACACAACCATAGTAACATTTTCTAAAAATTTTATTTTAATTTTTTACCGATACAATGCCCGAGGTTCGGATGATGTGACTAGGTAGACAGACGTGGGTGCGTGGTGGGGGTGAAGTTTGTGACTTGGGTTTGTACTTTGTAGGATTGAACTAGTGAAGATGGGTCCCATGTTAAATGTATACCGTTTTAATTACCAAAAAATCATTTTGTTGATCGCGTACTGGGTACGCCTTACAAACCTCCCGTTGATGAACCACTGACATAGAATGATGAAGAGTGGAACTGGGCCTTCGATTAGGTCTTTATCCAACTTCAAGTTGGAGACGAACATGTTTCTAAGTAAGAGGACGTATATGTTTCTAACTCTGAAGATGATCCGGTGAAAGAATACGACAGGGAGCTTGAATGGAGTTTGATGTTCCATGAGAGGAAGAGCCCTCAACAAATCGGATTACTCATTTGATTCGCTCACTCATCTATAAAAAACGCGTTTTATTGTTTGATGTATGTTTGGTTTTTCTTATATGTATATATGTAACTTTTTCTATCCTAATATATATTTTTTAATTTAGGGTAGCATTTTATTATCATCAAATATATTCTTTTTGTTTAATATTATATATGTTGTTAAATTAAATGTTTGCTAGAATATCATTAACTAGTAATTTCAATTAATAATCTAACTATCTATATAATTGTCTACCTCACTTCCCGTCTAAAACCACCAAATTGCTTGATTTCTGAATTTGATTTAGACCGGTTTGACCCATATACTTCAGTTCACACGGGTCATAACATCTCAAAAACTCTCAATTTACTCACATTCCTTTTCACGGGTATCAGTTTCTGATGGAGATTATACGAACCCTAAATCCATTCATGTTTCTCCATTTCATTCCCAACAAAGCTATCGAAAAACCCATCTTATATCTTTTTAAACCCTAACTCCATTCCATTCAATATCGTCGTCTAATTCTCTTGTGACCATATCATCCGATTAGCGCTAAAGCTTGATGCCATATCTGAAACCCTTAATAATTCCTGTAAGTTATTCACAATTCGTGTTTTTGTATGTTGTTTAACTAGGGTATAGCTCGTGTTACACACGGGTGGAAAAACATATCAACAAATCATATTAATATAGACAACATATTCAACCAACACAAATATGTTTCGAGCAAGATGATACTTTTCGGCTGACAAAAGTAATAAACTAATTATTAATCTTAATACAATAGGGTATAAAAGATCAATAAGAAACTTTAAAAAATAAAACCAACATACTACAAATGACATTGCCATTTACCAATCCAAACATACTACAAATGACAAATATTGCTATTAAATAAAAGTAACATATTCAAAAATATTAATAAAAATATATAGGAAGAAAAAAACGTAAAGTAATTGTTAACATCATTACTTTATTTAAAATCAATTTAATTATATAATTCTTTTTTAATTGTATACATTAATATTTATGCGTAATTAAAAATTATTCAAATATTAATTAAATGATAACTGCATCATTTAAAATTAAATGTACAACTCTAATACAATTAATATGTTATAAGCAAAATGGATTCATATGTTATAAACAATTACAAAGTTTAAATAAACATACATATCTACCTATACTATGAGTTTGACAACAAAACATTGTCATTTTTCATAATCTACATATATAATATGCAAGTAAACATAGAATTAACATTTATAAATTTATCTAACAGAACAACGTAATTGGTATACATTCATTCATTCCTACGTTTATATAGACATTATTGGTTATAAACTTCTTATTAAACTCTTTTCTCTTTGATTAATTTTTAGCTATCACATGGAGCTAATGTTCAAATATATTTATCAAATAATTGTATTTGTAAAACAAAGAAAGTGTCATGGTCAAAAACGTCATAACTAATAAATTAATTAGTTGTCAACATATATTGCAAAAACTTATATTCAAAACGATTTACATATATAAAAAGTATAAATTGTTTTGAAGTTGGCAAAATATAATATCATTAATTATAGTTATATCATTTTGGTCAAATGATAGTTAGTTATCACAATATTTGAAATCATTCTTAAAATACATAAATCTTTGTAACAATATTATTAGTGTAATTAAAATAAATTTGAGTTTAAATAATTTAATTTAACTTCCATAATTACTCGGGTCTTTTGGAAAGCGTTAATAATTTGACTTCTAAAATTAAGTAATTTAATTTGACTTCCACAATTAAGTAAATGGAGATCAAATTGTAAATTAATTAATTACCTTAAATATCTTTAAACAAAAATCAACTGTTATAAATTGAATTAAAGGTAATTGATTTGCAATGATTTACGTGAACTTAAATGTTGATTATTACATTTTTAATTTAATAATGGTTACCATACCAAAAAACCTACTAAATAAAAACTAATATTTAATAAATTATTATATGAATAAAATACATTAATATTAATCAGAAATAATATATAGATAATATAAAATTGTGAATCACCAAAGGAACTTCACTTAATACAAGTAACTTTTGAAGAAATTTTTAAATAGAACTGGCCAATAATCAAAATCATGGAAATGTCAAAATAAGTGAAAATCATGGAAACTTAATTATTGTATTTATGTAATTAAAATCATGGAAATACATTGAATATAGAAAATATAATGTAAATGCTTATTTGCAATAAATTATTATATTGCAAATCTTGTAATTAAAATCATTGAAACTTTATAACTTATTTACTGGCTTTTCCACATATAACGTAATTGGTTATATATAGAAAATATAATGTATCTTACAATATAATAACAGAATAATGTTTAAGTCAAAGATATTGAAATATAAAAATAGTAAGGTCTAAATGTTATTATCTCTGTCAAAATAAGATGTAACAACTAATTAGAAAAGATAATAAATTAATAATAACAAAATTACTAAACTTATAATAATTATAATAAATTATAGAGATTATCTTTAATAAATAGATAAATAAAAGATACAAATAAATTTTTATTTAATACATCGGTTCTGATTAAAATATATTAAATGGACTTTGACCAACAACAATATATGGTTGATTATATAATAATCAAATAAATTACATGAATTGCGAAAAATAAATAAATACATGAATAATAACAAAAATACACATCAATATTAAACAAAAAATAAGATATCTTATCAACAAATCTTCAACCCACGAAATTAGCTATATTAAGTTGGAACATAACCTGAAATGAGAAAATTAAATATTAATATTAATATCACATAATAAACAAATTACCAATTATGGAATATTTGAATTATGTAAACAAATGTAAAATTGATGTTCTAATTGATAACCAGAATATTTGAATCGCGTTACCGAAAAACGAAATAGTGTAACATCCCGTTTCCTGATTTCAGTTAATAAACGAAAAATGAGCTGTTATGAGTTGGGCTAGTGTTGGGTAAATGGGTATGGGTTATGGACTTGGGTTATGAAAGAAGGAAGGAGAGTCCATGGGCTTGAGCCCATGATCCCTAAATATAAATACCATTAATCACCATTTAATCCTCATTCTCACATATTCCATACACCACCAAAACACACACTTAATATTTCTCTCTAGTTCTTCCTTATCTCTAGCCGAAATAAAAAAGGAAACCGAGCACCGACCCGAGGTAACGATAGTTTAATATTGTATGAGCTTAACCCGTTAGATATAGTTGCGAAACGACGAGCCGACACTGTTAAACCGTTTAAATCATGAGATCCGGGTGGAATCGAGTTAAAACTCGTTTTTCCGGTGAGTTTGCGTATTTCCGGCGGCTTTCAGGCAATGACGGCGCCGGAAAAGTTAATATGAGGATAGAGGTGTCAGGGAATGTTCTGACATTCTCTGACCTAACCCTAGTTCGCTATGGGAACTTAGCGAATCGGAGGGTGATTCTTTAGCTGATTCGCTATGGGAACTTAGCGAATCGGAGGGTGATTCTTTAGCTGATTCGCTATGGGAACTTAGCAAATCGGAGGGTGATTCTTTAGCTGATTCGCTATGGGAACTTAGCGATCGGAGAGTGATTCTTTAGCTTATTCGCTAGGGGAACTTAGGGTGATTCTTTAGCTGATTCGCATAAGGAAGCCTAACGAACTAGGCTTGATTCTTTATCCGATTCGTTAAGGGAAAAGGGTAACGAATTACCCTTGATTCGTTAAGACCATTCGTTAACAGAGATAACGAATTAGAAAGTACAATTCGCTAAGACCAAAGTAACGAATTAGAAGTTTAACAGAAGGACAGAATGGTCCCTGAACTTAGAAAAAAATGAATAATTACAAATAAGCTAGTGATATGGCTAGTAATAGATAATTGATACGAGTAATTATTATACAGTTAGTCGTGCACAGCTCAAGAAGGGAATAACCGTAAACGGTGAACGCAACCGCATTGAGGTGAGTTTCTAGCCCCACTTCCTTGTTATGTTTTCGGGGCTGTGTGCATACTCGATGTGATAGTTAATACACTTACCCTAAGTGGTAAGTGTATGCCTTGTATGATTTATGTATGATGATTGCTTGACGGTGTGTGAACGATCTTCGGATATTGCATGTGCCGTCAAGTGGTAGTTACAGGCATGATTGATATGTATGATGTATGAATGATGTATGTATGAATATATATGATGTATGCATAATGTATGTATGATAAGTTGATGGTACGTGAACGCTCTTCGGAGATTGCACGTATTGTCAAGGAAAGTATGTAAACGACAGGTATGTTATAGTAGCACGAATGTAGGGAATCGCCCCTAATAATGTCGGCGAATGAAGGGAACCGATCCTAATAATGTCGGCGAATGAAGAGAACCGACCCTAATAGTATCGGCGAATATAGGGAACCAACCCTAATAATATCGGCGAACGTAGGGGACCGACCCTAATAATACCGGCGAAGGCTATAGGGCGAAATGCTCTTTAAAACGTACATGTATGAATGAAAGTATGTAAGTAAGTATGAAAGAAAGAATGAAAGTGCGTATGTAAGTAAATGTGTAAGAAGATATGAAGGTATGTACCTCCGGGTGCATATGCTAGTATGTGAATGTTTTGTATGTTGTATGATTAACTAGAACCCACTCAGCGTAGCTGACTTTGAGTATGCATGCAGGCTAATCGACTGAGGCAGTTGGCTTGAGGAAGACACATGGCAGGATCCTAAGAGGATGGCATCTGGAGATTGTCGTGATGTTTGAAATGCTATGTTTTATGTTATGTTTTTAAAAGACACGTTATGGATGTTGTAATGAATGGTTGACTTTTATGTTATTCCGCGAAAATTTTTATTAACTCTGATATTTAGAACCGCGTTTATGAGTAAATCCAATGTTAAAGTGAGGCACCGGTAAAGGGGCCTTACAAATAGGGATAATCTCCATTGTATCTTTGATTTTGATATATAACCTAAAGAGATTATAAGAAAATCATATAATAATTAATATAAATACAAACAAAAACGGAAAACAAAAATCTTACCGGAAAACCGTAATAACTTCAAAAATGTCAATTAAATCTTGGATTTTGGTATACTAAGAAATTATTACAAAATCATATAAAAATTAAAATAAATATAAAACCATATCGGAAAACCTTACCGGAAAAAGATATAACATTGCCGGAAAATCAAATAGCATTGTTGGCCATTAGAGTATAGTATATAACCTTACCGGAAAATGATTAATCCCGTTCTACATTACCGGAATATAAAAGATGGGGGATGGTGGAGTTAGTAAGCCGAGAGAGAGAGAGAGAGAGAGAGAGAGAGAGATTAAAATGATTAAGGTGGAAAATCTTAAAGTTTAAATATAGTGTGTGAGATGATTTGGCAATAATAGGCAATGTTTTCAGACCCGGCCCGGACGTCGACCCGGAAGCCTTGCCGGTCAAAGGTCGGACAGACCCGGGAGGGCGGACCGATGTTTGACACGGATAACATAATATATAATTTAAATATATATATATATAATCTAAAGATTTTTTTAGTTAATTTTTATTGTTTAATATTTTGTGAAGATTCTGTTGGACATGCACTAATATACATAAGATTTATTTCCATTTTTGAGTTAATTTTCATTGTCCACTTCCAATACAATGTGTTTTTTCAATATATAGGATATATTTTTAATTCTTAAAGACATCAAGATAACTTAGTTGGATGGTATGTGTGCTATGGATTAAGACTTTCATCTCGCTCAAAGCCCAGGTTCGAATCCTACTCCACGCAACTAATTTTTGATTTATTAAAAAATGTTTGATGACTTGGCAATGATGTGGCATTAATGTGGAGAAGCTAGTTGAATGGCATGTGGACAATTGATGTGGAGAGGCAAGTTGAATGACATGTGTACAAATTGTATTGCTTTAATAGTATATAATGATTTAGACTTTCTGTATGTCTTATAATATCTGTCTTTAGTATGTTGTTCAATTTCACCTACTAGGGTTATCAAATTGGGAATTAGGAAAGTCTAAATTGAAGACTGATGTTGGGCCTAGTTTATATGGTTTGTACTTGGTCTACATATGTATGATATGGGCTACGGGTTTAGTGTGTGAGCTGAGAACTCTTTAGAGTTCTCAGTGGGCTTTTGGGCATTAGTTGGGCTTAGTTGTTTTGGTTTCCCTATATATAGGTCATGTAATGTATAGGGTAAAGGTTGTTCATTCACAGTCTTGTTATTGTTTTGGCCATCTACCAGTTGTTGGACGTGCAAGAATTGTAAGTGCTTAAGCACCCGACGTATCTTAATATACGTGTGTTTTGAAGCAATCTCGTTGTTACGTTCTTGACTTTACTTGTGTTCTTGATTCACCAAGTGTTGGTATTCCGCACCAATACTTTTTTATTGATATCATAATTGTAGTGATCCAGATTTGGGACTTACAATTGGTATCAAAGCCTTAGACCTTATTCAGGTTCGTTATTGTGATATCAAAGATTCAAGAATAGCATTTTTTTGTGGTGTTTCCGGCGAGGTACTGATCGGAGAAGGAGGATAGTTATAGGTTTGGTCAAGATCCACTTTGTTTGGAAATAATTTGAATCCCATAAAAATAGGGATTAGATTGTTACCAAAATTACTTGGTCAAACCTGTTTCTGGGTGTTCTCGGCAGATCTTCAGGGTTTCCTGCCTAAAACAGTGTTCTCGGCTTACTTGTTCTCGGCCAAACACTGTTCTCAGCTGCTGGTTGTTATCGGCCAAGTCAGTTCTCGGCCACTAGTAGTTCTTGGTCAATACTTGGTCAAACTCTTGGTTCTCGGTCAAAGTCTGGTCAAACTTTGAGTTCTCGGTCAAAGTTTGGTCAAACTTTGAGTTTTCGGTCAATACTTGGTCAAAATCTTGGTTCTCGGTCAAAGTCTGGTAAAACTTTGATTTCTCGGTCAAAGATTGGTCAAACTTTGAGTTCTCGGTCAAAGATTGGTCAAACCTTGAGTTCTCGGTCGACGTTTGGTAAATTTGGTGGTTTCGGTCAACCAGTGTGGACCTGTTTACAGCCCAGTTAGTTATTTGGGCCTATTTGATTTGGACTTGGACTTTAATTTTGGATTAAGTGATAATTGGACTTACATTGAAATCAATCTTTAATCTAATTAAAATGGCCCACTTAACAAATGGTAACAATTCAACCAACTCATCACTTCATCAAGAACTTGATTCCATCATGGGGACTGCCACTTGTATACCCCGTCTCTTGTCTCATGAGGGGTTCAGTGAATGGAAATTTCGTTTTGATCACTACGCTAAGATGAAAAATTCCAAAATTTGGAAAAGTATTGTGAGGGGACCTCAAAGGATCACCTATCAAAGGGATGGCTCTGAAGAAGTTCTCGTGAAACCAGTTGCACAGTATGACGATGATGATTTTGCTAAAGTTGAGGAAGATGAGAAAGCACTCTCCACTCTAACCATGGCACTCTCACCTGAGATTGCCCTTCGGTTTAGAGAATTTCAATATGCTAAAGAGTTGTGGGCTGCACTGATAGAAGTTTATGAAGGAAATGAAGCTATGAAGAGAAGTCGCCAAGATCTGCTGCGACAAAAGTTCAATATGTTTAATCATTTTTTGGGAGAGACGTTGGAATCCCAACTTCAAAGATTCATATCTCTTAATGACTGAAATGAGAACAACAGGAATTTATCTACAAACTTCAGAAATAAACAAGCTGGTGAACTCATTGCCGAAAAGTTGGGACATGAATGTTGCGGTTATCAAAAAGACTAAGGATCTCAATAGAATGGGTATGACTGAAATGATAGCCTCTATTAAAGCCTGTGATATGGATGATAAACAGCGGGCAATAAATCATGCAAGCTCTTACAGTGCAGCTAGATACAACGTTGCTTCCAACAGTGCTCTTATGTCTCAAGATAGTTTCTCACTGTTCAAGCCTACTCAACAACCACCTCAGGGAAACTTTCAGATGTTCTCATCCACTATAGGTCAATCATCATCATCCAACTCACCCAAACCAGCTCCAGTATTCTTCACCAAGTCTGGACAGTCTTCAACTGATACTGGAAAAACTACTCACACTCCCAGTCAGAACTTCAACCAGATCCCCACCATACCAAAGGAGACTCAAGAGAATATAGATCTAATGGCGGGATTCATGAATTGCTATCATGCATTTTTGGCTGGAGACTTGGTTCAACCTGTGGTTGCTGCTGAACTAGATCAGATTCATCCCGATGATGTTGAAGAAATAGACATCTCGTGGCAAATTGCCATTGCAATTTTCCGTGCAAAGAAGTTCACTAAAAGTACGGGTATAAATAATTAGAACATTCCTAATAATCAAAAGGTGGGTTTTAACAAAGACACTCTCAGGTGCTACAACTGTCATGAGCCGGGTCATTTTGCTCGTGAATGTACTAACCCAGCTAAGGATGGAAATACGGAAAGGGCATTGTTTCCAGTTGGGAATGCCCGGGGTGAGGCTGGAGGTAGTTCAGGTAATGGTGAAAGAGGTATGGTTGCTCAACAGTTTTCTTGGGAAGGTCAGATGGATGCGCTCAACATTGGAAATCAGACTGCAAATTTCGCCAATGTTGAAGACACTAGAGAAGAAAATGCTACTGAAAATGCTTCAGTTTGCTTATATGGCGTTCACTTCTCCAGATTCACCTGAGGTACGTTTTCAACCATGTTTTTTAAATTGTGGTGAAAAAATAGAAATGTATAAGCTTCATAACGAAAGTCTAAATAGAGAAATGAAGAGAATAAAATCAGAAAATTTCAAACTTAAGAAAAATGAAAAGGGTTTTCTAGACAAAATAGAAGCACAAAAGAAGGACATTTCTAAGCTTAAATCGGATTTTAGCATAAAAAGTTGTTACCACCTAGATGCCAAACAAAAAATTGCTGAGTTAACTGCTAAACTGGAAGCTTCCAAGTTAGAAATCTTAAATTTAACCAGTAAGTTTGAAAAGGCTGAACTTGATTTTAAAAAATTCAATGGTTCCAGTAATGTAGTTAACTCAATGATTGAGAACCAATTGTGGTGGAAAGAAAATGAAGGTGAGGGAATAGGATACAGTCAAGTTCCCCCACCTTACAATCATAATTATGTCCCTACCCCTGTCACCAAAGAACAGGAAGAAAAGATAAAGGACATGAAGTATGGTAAACAAGACAAAGGTGATGGGACCAGTTCTGTGAATGCTGGTCCGTCTACTTCAACTATGAACGATTCTAATGTATCTACTTCATGTGCAGAAAAGGTAATTGTGAAGGAGTGAACTGATGAGGATGACGACCCTAGTTTTGATTTTGATAATGACATTGTTTCTGATGTTTCTTTAAAACTTCCTGTTTTAGATTTTGTTATTTCGACTGTTTGTGTGGGCTCTGTTTTAAAGAGCAAGGATTCTTGTGTGGTTGATTCGGTTGAAATTTTGAACTCTAATAATGTGGTTTCTAATAAAACTAAAAAATTCAAAAACATCTAAAAAATACGTGGCACCTAAATTTGTCAAAGAGGGATGCTCTAATGACACAAACAAGGTGATAAGTTCAAAAATGAGAACATGGGTTCTCGCAAATTTAAGCAGACTGGTCCACACAACCAGTCTAGACAAGGAGTTGCCCAAAATAACTTTTTCATAAAACGTTAAACTTGTTTTAATTGTGGCACTCCTGGTCATATTGCCAGAAATTATCCACATTGTCCATACGTTCCCTACTATGGATTTTATCAGAGGAATATGTCATACATGCCTCATAACACGTACAGGCAAAGATTTAGTCATTATCAGGCTAGTTCCTTTGACGATGATTGGAATCGAAACAAATCTGGCAAGTTTAGTCCTCATCAGACCAAACCTAACATGTCTAAAAGAAAAGGTCCTTCAAGTTCAAGGTCTAATGTGAACAATAAGTCTAGACAAAAATAGGATAAAAGAGCTGATTCGTCTCCTTCCACATCCAAAACTCCGGAGGTTACGACAACCATTCGTACCTATAACTCCAAGTCATACGAACATAGATGGTTGCCTAAATCTTCGGCGAATATTTCTTCAAAATCTATGTTTGAGGACATGTCATGGCAATCCGTGACAACTGTAGATGAATCAGGGTCACCCAGTGTAAGTATGGACTGGGTACCAAAAACTAACTAATCCCACGTTTCGTGCAGGGACATCTATGGAAGAATGTCATCAAACCTTGGTATGTTGATAGTGGCTGTTCCAGGCACATGACATGAGACATTACCCAACTTTACAACATTCAAAACTTTAACGGTGGGTATGTGTCCTTTGCGGGAGGAGAAAAGGGAAAGATCACTCAGAATGGTACTGTAAGTAATGATGTTCTAAAATTTGAAAATATTAATTTTGTTCAAGAATTGAAGCATAGCTTATTGAGCGTGTCACAAATCTATTACAAAGATTTTTCAACTCATTTTACTAAGAAGAGTGTCTGATTTTGAAACCTGGTATAATTATACTAGAAGACTGGATTCTTGTTCGATCACAACGAAAAGAGAATGCTTATGTGATCGACATGAACAAAAATGTTCCTGACGAAATAACCTGTTTGTTTTCAAAAGTGTCAGAACATAATGCAATGCTTTGGCATCTTCGACTTGGTCATGCTAATACTAAAAATCTAAATCGTCTTGCTAAAAACAATTTGGTGCGTGGCTTACCAATCAAGGATTTTGTGACTATTGAAAAATGTGTGGCTTGAGCTTTGGGTAAACATCATTGAAAATCTCACAAGCCAAAGTTGAATAATACCATATCGTCAGTTTTTCAATTAGTCCATATGGATCTGTCCATGTTTTGAGTTTGTCTCGTAGCTCTTATTGTCTTTTTATTACTGATGATTACTCACGTTTTACATGGGTATTTTTATTGTCAAATAAGAGTGAAACTGTAGAGCTAATCAAGAAGTTTGTTGTGCTCATGGAGAACCAACTGAACCTAAAGCTGAAGGGAATCCACTGTGATAATGGAACGGAATTCAAGAAAGAAACATTGAATCATTTCTGTTCAGAAGGGGGTACTCCGTCAATACAGCGTCCCACGTACGCCTCAACAAAATGGTGTGGCTGAAAGAAGAAACAGAACTCTTATCGAAGCTGCAAGAACAATGCTGTGTGACTCTAAACTGCCACTGTTCTTCTGGGCAGAAGCTATTAACACGACATGTTATGTTCAGAATCGGGTGATAATCAACAAATCCAAGATGAAGACCCCATATGAGATTGTTTACGGTCATCAACCCACTGTTGCACATTTCAGAGCTTTTGGGTGTCCATGCACTTTACTGAATCTCGAAACTACTCCAAAATTTGGGGCCGCAGCCGATGAGTGTTACTTTGTTGGGTATGCGGGAAATACAGCTTACAGAATCTACAACAAGTCCACCAAGCAGATTCTAGAGTCCTATGAGGTTCGTTGGCTGGAAGAAAATGAGACTAACGCTCGTGTTGGTCCCGATTGGTTATTTGACTACAACGAATTTTTCAAACCATTCAATGTGTTTCCAGTCATCAACATTGAACCCTTATGTGGTCCCACAGTGGAAGCTGCAAAGGATAACTCACAGACAGTGTCCCACATTTCTTCACTAATTGATGATGATGTTGCTGAGTTAAGTAATGATTCACCTGAAACTTGCACTCAGCCCAAGGATACCCCAGAAACCGAGTGTTCGCCAAACTCGTCTGAAGATGCTGTTACTGTTGAGGGGGAGAGTTCCATCCGTCAGCTATTCGGGAGCACACTGTTTCCCGATACCATTCTAGATGAATATGTTGCCGGTACTTCGTATTCCCATAGTACGACGACATCTGGCTGGAAGAATCCCCGTTCTGATTTTAGTGAGAACGTGTCAAATCTTCAACCTAACAATGATGTTTCCGATCATTTAATTCCGTCAAGAATCCAGAAGAATCATCCGATTGAAAATGTCATAGGTCCCATTGAAGCGGGAGTGTCCCCCAGAAGTCAGACATGACACATAAACAGTTGTATGTTTTCATGTTTCATCTCTCAAATTGAGCCAAAAACTGTTGAAATTGCTCTTCAGAAACCTAGTTGGGTTGATGCTATGCATGAAGAATTGAATCAGTTTGATAAGCTGAAGGTTTGGAGATTGATTAAATTACCGGAGGGTAAGAAAGCTCTTGATACAAGATGAGTCCCCAAGCAAGATGACAATGTGGTTATTGTTCGAAATAAGGCACGATTAGTAGTTTGTGGTTTTCGTCAGATTGAGGGGTTAGATTACACTGAAGTTTATGCCCCAGTGGCTAGACTTGAAGCCATTAGAATTTTTCTGGCCTATGCATCATACATGGGGTTTACAATGTATCAGATGGATGTTAAGACTGCGTTTCTGTATGGTGAAGTCAATGAGGAGGTTTATGTTGATCAGCCACCGGGTTTTGTTGATTCTAAGAAACCAAATCACGTCTACAAGCTAGACAAGGCATTGTAAGGGTTACATCAGGCTCCTCGAGCGTGGTATGCTACGTTGACCGAGCATCTTCTTGATCATGGCTACAAGCGTGGAACCATCGACCAAACCTTGTTTGTGAGAACTGTCGGAAAAAATTTGATTCTCGTCCAGATCTATGTCGATGATATCATCTTTGGATCCACCATCGCTGAGTTGTGCACATAATTTGAAGGTGTAATGAAGAAGAGATTTGAGATGAGTTCGTTGGGGGAAATGACAACATTTCTGGGGCTGCAGGTTCGCCAAAGCTCAACAGGAATTTTACTGCATCAAGAGAAGTATGTTGAAGATATGCTGGCAAAGTTTGAACTTCAAGATTCCAAGAGTGCCAACACTCCCATGGAAGAAAGACCACTACTGTCATTTGATCCTGATGGGAGTCCCGTAGATCAAACATACTATCGATCGATGATCGGGTCTCTGATGTATCTCACAGTCAGTCGTCCGGACATCATTTTTGCATCTACTAATGTGCTCGTTTCCAGGCTAATCCTAAACTCTCTCATTTGATTGTTGTTAAACGTATTTTTTGATATCTGAAGGGACAACCAAAGTTAGGCCTTTGGTATCCTAAACAATCAGAATTTGATCTTTATGCTTTTGCAGATAGCAATTATGGTGGAGATGACATTAACAGGAAATCCACGTCAGCTGGTTGCCAGTTCTTAGGAGACCGTCTCATTTCATGGCAGGGTAAGAAACAACAGACGGTGTCTACTTCGACCACCGAAGCGGTGTATGTTGCCGCATCTGCTTGCTGCTCTCAGGTTATCTGGATGCAAAACCAACTGCTGGATTACGGTTTGGAATTTCTTGACACTCCTATTTTTTGTGACAATGATGCGGCCATTGCAATTGTATAAAATCCAGTTCAACACTCTAAAACCAAGCACATCGATATCAAAATTCATTTTATTTGTGACTGTTTCGATCGAAAATTGATTCACCTTGAACAAGTCCACACTGACAACAACGTGGCGGACTTATTTACAAAACTGGTCGGAACAACAAAATTTAATGTGCTTGTGGGTTTTCTTATAATACTTCGTTTCGAGGATTGAGTCTCTTTGGGTATAAATTTGTATGTGTGAAACTTTTCGTGTTCCTAAATGTTTTGCCTTTTTTTTGTGGGTGTCAAAATTGGTGGGTTGGGTAGTGAGTCAAAATGGGTAATCTTGGTGCGGGTCAGGTTGTTGCAAAATATTTTTTTTCCAGCCTTTTTTTTAAGTATTTAGTGTGCCAAATATTGTTACAATTGTTACTCTCAGCTCCAACTTAATTGTCCATAAAAGAGACAACTTAAAAAATATTGCAGTTATGCAGGTTTTGTTAATAAGAAAGTTAATTTTATCCTTAAAGATTCCAATTTAATTGGAAAGCCTGCAATATTTTAGAATAAGTGTTTTTGTTTTTAGTTATCAGAGTATAATGATTCCATTTGTAGTGGTTCCAGCATGATCATAAAGATGATTCAAGGAGAACCTATGCCTTCAGCTGTATAAGTTTTAGTCAATTTTAATTCAATATATATATTTTTTCATAAATCATGTTAATGTATCTATAAATTATGTGTGTTATATATATTTTTGATGAGTTACTAAAATAAGTTTTCTCCATATACTTGGTGTATCAACATAGTTATCTTTGGTTTTTACTTTTTAGAGTTTATCCGCATTTGTTTTTCATGTATTTAACTTGTCATTTGATATTTTGTTTTGTGCAGGTGAAGACCTCATATGCTTGAAGCAAGCGAACTTAGTGAGGATATTCTAAAAGGTAGTTGTTATGCATGCCCTTTCTTGGTCAATGGGGCAGCAGGTTCGGCAATGGCTACAATGTTAGTTTTACATCTTAATCTGTTTATAAATATCATATAAGATTTCATGATTTTATAATACTGCTTTGGTAGGCCTATTGAAAAAGTTAAAGAAATGAGTTAGCATTGTTGTTTGGATTTATGTTCATTATCATTTTTATGTTATTGAAAATGGAAATTGAGATTTAGGAATTTTGCGGCGAGGGTTGGATTAATAAGAAATTTATGATGATTGATTGTTCGTTAATCGAGTTGTTCTTGATGTGTCTTTTTTGGGAATTTATCATACTGCTTTGGTAGGCCTGTTGAAAATGTTAAAGAAAAAAATCATCATGGTTGTTGGTGGTGTCAATCGTAATCACACCGTGTAACTAAATTTAACCATCTATTTGTTTTATAATGTCTGAAGCAATTTGAGCATATAAGAAAGATGTACCTAAGAAGATCCAGAAAACAAAATAAGCTGAAGTAGGCAGTAATTTTTTTCTTTTATTTGTTATGTGGTTATTGTTAAGCATAGATATATGGATCTGTGGTATATTGTAAATTATTTGGGATATTTGGCTAGTTACACTCTTGAAAGTCTAAGAAAGTCTACTATGTTTTCTGAATTATTTCTATCAATTTTGTTTTTATTCATTTCATGTATGTTTGATTATAAAATGATTATTGTGTATTGCACTAATTGACTAATTTAGGACAGTTGTTTTTTTAGATACTGGATTTGTGGAGTGGATGTAATATGGCATCAAGTTAATTCCTGCTTCATTTCTTATATTGGAAATAGCTAGAACCGTCAGCACACCATAGCCTATATATATGGTTCGATCCACAGTTTAGGGTTTAAAATCGTATAACACAAACCAAATGTTTTATCTCTATTATTTTAAATACCAGTTGCATATATGTATAATTTTGTGACTATCTTTATCACTGTAAAATATTCAATATCGAAAAGTGATCAAATATAAATCTCACAAGTTTTACACTATGTGGTCAGTCTGGGTTAAAGTAACGGGTCAAAAGGTCTAAACTTGATTGTTGATGGTTGTTTATGGCTTAATGGATGACTATAGTTTGAACAATAGTAACTGTAGTTACGGTTGGTGATTAGATGGGTCAAATACATAAATAAACAAATTAATTTGATTGATGAATCTTGGTTTAAAAAAGCATGTCAGCAAAGAGTTCTATACTATATAAAAGTGAGTTTATACAACACCACAAAGTTTTGATTGATGTTTATTGCGGTCCATTAATTATAAACATGGTGAAATTACATGGATAATGTGGTTCTAAACTTTAGTGTGATAAAGCGTACATATTGATAACCATAGTGGGTGAGCGAATAAGATATATTACTTAGTATAAAAGTGATACGTCATAAAATTAGGTAACAACTGAATTAACAAGGTTCATATCACGGTGCATTTCTTTTCTTTGTATTTTGTTTTATGCATATTTCTTATGTTCTTTGCAGAGTATCATACACATTTAAGAATTCGCTATCGAGAAGTTAGAATATTCCAAATAACTAATTATGTGACGTTATAATTGAGGTCAGTAAGGGTGTGCATGGGTCGGTTTGGTTTGGTTTTTATCCCACGCCTGTTTAGAAAGTTCAAATAAAAACTATTTTGAATGGCCAAGTTTATATTGTTGATTAAAAGCAAATATGAAAATAAAATTACATTTACTCATAATAATAAGTTATTTTCCAATGGCATAGGCAGTTTAAAAATCCGAATCATAAGCACAATCCATAGTAGAAGAGGAAGATCGATAGAGAAGAAATTGGTTTGTAGGTTTTTATGATTATTGATAAAGCATTCAATTGAAGTTGTAGTGTCACACCCTCAAATTTCGACTAACGAAGTTTTACCGTGAGGTGCATGACATACCAGGATCCAGATCATTCGTTATACCAAACAATCATTTAAACTATATAAAACACCATTTATGTTTAATCCAACTAACTGGTAAAACAAAAACAAACCAAACAGTTCCAAAAGTTTTGCGGAAGCGTTAAAGTAAAACAATAAACCATGTGCTCAAACATGCACAACCCATCAAATGTAAACAATGTGAAATAAAAGTTCATGCAACAAGAGTGACCCCAAACATAAGCAATGCAAACCCGCTCCTTAGCACATCTAGCAACCTGGGCAAATATAAATACTCAAGGGTCAACACGAGGTTGGTGAGTTCATAAGTTGTAATTAAAAGTAGTATATATATTATAGATAGTATACGTAGCATAAGTAGTGTATGTATAAGTAGATTTAGCACTTTTCAAATATACCAGGGTAGCTAACCCATTTACAAGCTACTAGACGTTTAAACCAAAGCTGACTGTATGTATGCCTTCTTACCAGGTCTATCACCAACACTGGCGTATAAAAGTTAGGTAAATATAACACCCATTTTACGACATCACAGCCGTGCTAGCTCGACTAGCCCAGGTGGGGTTTGTCAAACTCAGTAGTACTACTCCATATAACCCCGCGATCCCATCCTATCGGTTCAAGGTAACTTAAGGACTTTAAGTGATATAAGAGCATCTAATATAAACTTGTGATATATAAGAAACTACATAAATCCAAAACAAGTCGCTGTGTTTTCCTCTAGAAAACCATTATGTAAGTATATACATGTTTTCTCCCCGAAAACAAGTATAGGAAAATGGTGTGTTTTCAATCCAGAAAACAAGTATACGAAAATAGTTGTGTTTTCAATCCAGAAAACAAGTAGGGAAAATGCATGAACTCACCTGGTGTCGCGTGTAATTAACTTTTCTCAAAACCAAAAGGATGTACTTGACTCGCTAATCGTTACCTAGTAAAGTGTTTAAGTTATGAGAATGTGTTCAACAACACATGACTCTAAAACCGAAGTATAGACTCACACAAACTTTACCCGATGACTAGTTGGTGATAATAAGTATTTTCAAATGTACCAAAAGTCTTAACATGTATCCACACATCATATCAGGGCAAATAAACCAAAGATTTATCATACAACTTGTTGGGTGTAGATTTTATTATCCTCGGAATTGAGCATAACTTGAGGATGTTGACTTAAGCTGTTATTCTGAGGAAGGTACGTTGACTAATTCAATTGTCCTATATTATCTAATTGTTTTGCAGATAAGAGCACATGTTAAATACGTTTATAAGAACATGGATTGCAATGGAATACTGCTTGAACTTCGTCAACAAACAACGTGGGCAGCAACGGCTTGTTAAAGACTTAGTCTAGGGTTTCCGGAATAATCAGAATAACAGTTGTAATCTTCTTATTATAATATCAAGCTGATAGTATCGATAGGTCACACACAATTCACTATTTAGCTACTATTACTCATTGTATCACTTAGCTCACGATCACTTGTCAGCTCCAACCTTTGTAATCACCGATTTTGTTATTAATAATATTGACGGTGATAGTTTTCACCGTCCGGGGGTTTTTTGTGCCGGAGATCATAATAATCAAGCGTAATTCGACCAAAAGTTAAGTTCATAGTATTTAACCGAAGAGATTCGACTAAAGATTACGTTGTAAACTCTTGACCAAAACGAAGATTATCATAATCAAGGGTTTTTTCCCTCGTAATCACATCCTAGTGTTCAATCTTTTTACCACTAAGCACCTCGCCTCACGCACTAATTTGATCAAAAGTTAGTTTGTTAATTTTTGACCAAAACAATTTGGCGCCCACCGTGGGGCAAACGGTGCTTTGATCATTATCAACTTTCAAACTAAACCCTACTTTCAATATCCACAACATGTCTTCCCAACCAAAGATTGTTTCTTCTTCTGCCGCAGCCTCAGATTCCTCCGGGAAACCTTCCATGCCTCCTCCTCCTTCTGTTGCTGTTATTCCAAAGAAACCTGATAACATTCAGAAGAAAGCTGCTACTCCAGTATTTTCGGGATCGAGACCATCCCCCAGGATCCCGTTATGGTATCTAATAATGAACTTTTGTCTATTTATAAGCGGTTACAGGAACAGATGGATCGCCAGAACAAGACCAACCAGATGCTGGTGAAGGAACTTAAAGATATTAGAAAAGCCAAGAAGCTGGCGGAAGAATTCACGCCATTAATCCCGAGATCTCTGGATTTCACTCCTCCAGGATCCTCAGGATTGGTGCGCCCGGAGTCAACCACGGCGTACAACCCGGGATCCTCGCTCTTCCATCACTTAGGGTCTGCAGGATTGCACTTACCCGGATCTCAAGGATACCCGTGTGCGTCATCTGCTGGGCCTAATCAACATGCAGGATAATCAGGATTGTCGCAGCCGGGAGGATCCTCAGGATTATTCCAACAGTCTGGATCCTCAGGATTGTTCCAGCAATCTGGATCCTCAGGATTGTCCTATCAGGCTGGTCCTTATCAGCAGGCGTTATCCTCAGGATTGTCGCAGCAAGGAGGATCCTCAGGTCCTTATTAGCAGGTGGTATCCTCGATTTTCGCAACAAGCAGGATTCTCAGCATTACCTCCATCAGGGTCCTTCAATCCTCAACAGCCATTTGCTCAGACTCAGCAGTTTGTAGGTTCCTCCGAGATACACCAGGGAGACTTCATCCCGATGCAGGCTAACACCTCGACCACTCCATTTTTCACTCCAGGAAATACTATGTTTGGGAATACGAGCTACATCGCCCAAACCGTTCCTCAGAATATCAATCAGGGTAACTCTTTCAATATGATTCCATTTAATGCTAATCAAGGATTTTTGAAGGATGCAAGCATAACTCCGGGCTTAGCCCGATAATTGCAGAAGCTAAAGGACATGATATCGAATATCCCTGGCATAATCCGTCCCATAGCTGAAGTTCTCACTGATAGTCACAGGATATCCCGATTCATGCCATCAATTAGCGACGTGCAGATCCCAAAACGGTTTCAAACCCCAAATATGAAACTGTATGATGGCTCAACGGATCCTGAGGAACACGTCGCACAATATAGAGAACGTATGGAGATCAATCCAATCTCTATGAAAATCAAAGAAGCATGTATTTGCAAAGAATTTGGGTCTACCTTAACCGGAGCAGGCATGAAATGGCTACTAAGTATTCCTCCTAACACTATCAATTCTTTTTCTCATTTAGTTAACATGTTTAATAACTAGTTTTCTTGCAGTAGAAATTTTGAGAAAATGACAGGTGATCTTTATAGGGTTACCCAGAATCCTGGGGAATCCTTGAGAGATTTTATTACCAGGTTTAGTAAGGAGTCGCTGGAAATTCCGAACCTAAACCCAACTTCAGCAATGGAAGCTCTCAAGTTGGGGTTAGAAAAAGGCTCCTCTTTCTATGATGATCTCGTTATGACTCCATGCAGGTCATTAGACGAAGCAAGAAGCAGAGCTATGAGGTTTATCAGGCTAGAAGACGACAAGAAAAACTCTAAAGTCGATATCCCGAAGTATGATCAGACGAACAGGAAATTCGAATCCCTGGGAAAATCATATCGAGCAAAGCCTTACTACAAGCCTGATAACCCCAAGATTAATGCAGTAGATGAAGCAAATGATGAAGAATATCCTAAGATCTCTGAATATTGTTTTTCTATTGATATCGGTGGATTAATGTGTGCCATGCAAGATTTAGGTGAGAAAGCTAGGTGGCCAAGGAAAGTGGAGAAACCAGGATCCTGGAAAGACAAATCAAAATGGTGTGCCTTCCACGAAGACTTTGGGCACTTGACTGATGATTGCATTGCACTCAGAAGGGAGATCAGCTATCTTCTCAGCAAGGGCCACTTGAAAGAGCTACTTGGCAAGAAGAAGGGAAGAGATCAGGATCCCGAGAAAATTCCTGAAAAGCCGACTCCTCCACCAACGGATGCAAGAACAATCATGTTCATATCCAGAGGATCCGACATCTGTGGAACCTCTTATTCTGCTGCAAAGAGAAATGCTAACCAAAGAAAGTTAGAAGTGGCTGACAGACCAACAAAGACATATATTCTCACTAAAGAGAGGATTATATCCTTCGATGAAAGCGATAGAGTTGATGTTCAGGATCCTCATCATGATAGTTTGGTAATAACTTTATATGTGGCTAGCCATTATGTTTGCAGGATCCTCATAGATGGCGGAAGCTCTGTCAACATTATTCAATTAGACGTGCTGAAAAAGATGAATATTCCTAAGGATGAGCTCGTCCCCAGTTCCTCAGTATTGGTTGGATTCAGTGGAGAAACTAAAAACACAATTGGGGAGATTAGGCTCCCAATATATGTTGAAGGGGTAATTAAAATGCAAAAATTTTGTGTTATTGACTGTTTTTCTTGTTACAATATTATATTAGGCAGGCCCTGGATACATGACATGAAAGCAGTTCCATCCACTTATCACCAATGCGTGAAACTCCCAAGTCCGTGGGGAGTTATCAAAATTATCAGTGACCAACAAGACGCAAAGAATTGCTACACCTCTTCCATGAAGTGTACTGCCAAAACCCAGCAGGCGTAGCAATTACAGAAACCAGCACAAGGCATAATGGAGGCCATGGGAAAAAGAAATCAAAGAAGTACCTCTTTATCCCAAGGATCCTGAAATCAAAGTGCTGACAGGAACTAGCATTCCTGAGGATATCGAGTCAAAATTGCTCAATTTCCTCAAATCAAGGCTGTCAACATTTGCATGGAAACATGAAGATATGACAGGTATTTCCAAAGATATTATAACACATAAACTTGGAATTGATAATTCTTTCAGGCCAATCCATCAAAAAAGAAGAAAATTTGCACCTGAAAGAAACATAGTTATTCAAGAAGAAGTAGAAAGACTCTTGAAGGCGAAAATGATTAGGGAAGTTCAATATCCCCGATGGTTAACAAATGTGGTGGTTGTACAGAAAAAGAATGGTAAATGGAGAGTTTGTGTAGACTTCACAGACTTGAATAAGGCTTGTCCTAAAGATCCATTCCCTCTACCACACATCGATTCAATGGTGGATGCTACAGCTGGCCACGAGATGCTAACATTTATGGATGCATCCTCAGGATTTCAGCAAATCCAGATGGAGCCCTCAGATCAAGAAGATACGGCCTTCATGACCCCCACATATATTTATTGTTATATTGCTAAGCCTTTTGGACTTAGAAATGCAGGTGCAACCTATCAGAGGTTAGTTAACATGATGTTCAAAGAGCAACTGGGGGACACGATAGAAGTCTATATTGATGATATGGTGGTAATGTCCAAGAAAGCTGAAGATCACCTTCAAGACCTCAAGACAGCATTTGATATCCTTGACAAATACAACATGAAGTTGAACCCTTTGAAATACCATTTCGGAGTAAAGGCTGGCAAATTCTTGGGATACATGGTCACCAAAAGGGGGATAGAGGCGAGTCCGGAGCAGATACAAGCTATCCTGAATCTGAAATCCCCAGAATCAGTCAAGGACGTTCAAAGGCTAACTGGCAGGACAGCGGCGCTCAACAGATTCATTTCCAAATCCTCAGAAAAGTGCAAAGAATTTTATGATATCTTGAAGAAAAACAAGAGGTTCGAGTGGACCAGTAAGCATGAGGAAGCTTTAGCATCCTTAAAAGCTTATCTTTCTCCTGCTCCTCTACTGGTAAAACCCGAGGAAGGTGAATCTCTATCTCTATATCTTGCTGTATCAAATAATGCTATAAGTGCAGTTTTGGCTAAGGATCTCGAAGGTCAACAACACCCCATATATTATGTAAGTAAAAGTCTTTTGGATGTTGAGACCAGGTATTCTTATCTTGAGAAATTAATTTTAGCCCTTATTATGGCATCTACTAAACTTAGACATTATTTTGAAACTCACCCTATATGTGTTAAAACTAACTATCCTATTAAGTCTGTTTTGAGGAAACCAGAAATGTCAGGTAGAATGGCAAAATGGGCAGTAAAGCTAAGTGCATATGATATAACATATGAACCTAGGACTGCTATCAAATCCCAGGCATTAGCGGACTTTGTGGCTGATTTCACCAGTGAACTTAAAGAAAAGGCAGACTTGGAAGTCCAACAACTTGAAGAAACCAAAGATAAATGGATCCTATACACTGATGGTGCTTCAAATGTTAGAGGAACAGGTCTCGGGATTCTGCTGAAATCGCCACAGGGGGACATTATATCTCAATCCATATCCTGCGGATTTCAAGCCACAAATAATGAGGCAGAATACGAAGCTTTGATAGCAGGATTACAACTAGCAATCGACATGAAAATTAGGTTTATTCAAGTAAATGTTGATTTATTATTATTAACTAATCATTTTAATGGTTCTTACACTGTTAGAGGAGAAAGACTAATGAAATATCTAGAGCTAGTTAAAAAACTAGCAAAGTGTTTCGAAACGTTTAATATTTCGCAGGTACCTAGGGAAAAGAATGTGGAAGAAGACGCCTTAGCATATTTAACTTCATCCTTCAGGATACCAGAAGGTGTCAAGATTCCTATCGTGCATATCCTGAGCCCAGCAATAGAAAAACAAGGTGTCAATGAAATATCAGAATATGACGAAGATGTAGGAGCCAAGAATTCTAAGGATAAAGAAAATTCTTGGATTATCCCAATCAAGGAATATATTCAGGATGGGGTTATCCCCAAGGATGAAAACCCAAGAGCTTTTCGCACAAAGGTAATCCCATATACTATAATGAATGATATATTATACAGAAAATCTCTTGCGAGACCATATCTTAGGTGCTTGGAGAAGGCAGAAGCTCAAGAAGTTCTTCAAGATATCCATGATGGAGATTGTGGGAATCACACTAGGGGCAGAGCACTATTCTCCAAAATCCTGAGGACGGGGTAATTCTGGCCAACGATGAAGAGGGATGCTATGAATTATTGTTAGAAATGTGATGCCTGCCAAAGACATAGCAACATTTTGCACCAGCCAGCAGAACCATTATATCCTATTATATCCCCTTGGCCCTTCATGAAGTGGGGAATGGATATCGTGGGGAAACTACCAAGAGCTATGGGAGGAAAAGTCTTTATGTTGGCTATAACAGATTATTTCTCGAAGTGGATCGAAGCGGAAGCCTTTGTTCAAGTCCGAGAGAAAGAAGTTATCTCATTCATCAAACGCAATATCCTGACAAGATTTAGGATCCCGGCAGAGATAGTGTGTGACAATGGCTCGCAATTCATCGGCAAGAGAACAACTAACTTCTGTGCCAGTTGGGGAATCAAGATGATCACATCAACACCTATCCACCCTCAGGCTAATGGATAGGCCGAATCAAGCAACAAAATCATTATCAATAACCTGAAGAAATAGTTGGGGTCTAAGAAAGGAAAGTGGGCCGAAGAACTACCTTTCTTTCTTTGGGCATATAGAACCACTTCGAAGAATGCTACTGGTCAGACTCCTTTCTGATTAGTATTTGGAGCTGAAGCAGTTATCCCCACAGAGATGGTTATCCCGATTGCCAGAGTCATTCATCAAAATCCTGAATATAACACTCGAAATCTACTTGAAGACCTAGATGCGGTAGAAGAACTCCGGGATTTGGCAAAGATCAGAATGGCTTCTTACCAACAGAAGATAGCAAAGTCCTACAACAAGAATATCAGAGTTCGAAGGTTTCAAGAATGGGATTTGGTTCTTCGAAAGGCTTTTCAAAATACTACCAATCCTACGGATGGGAAGCTCGCACCAAAGTGGGAAGGTCCTTACCTGATCGATTCGGAAGCAGGAAAGGGGGCATATAGATTATCTACTTTGGATGGTGACTTACTACCACGGGCTTGGAATGCTATACATCTCAAAAAATATTTCATGTAAGACTTCTATCCCGAGGATAACTGTTATACTAAACAGTCAAGGTATGTACTCAAACCTATACTTTTATTTGTTTTTTAATATTATTATTCTTCAAACATGGTACTGACTTAAGCATCGGAGGGGTGTTAGCTAGGCTAACATCCACCCCTCACTTAGAATTGACTGTTTTGTATATATGAGGGATTCTCATATGGAATAAAGTTAACAAAGCCTTCGTCGCCAGTTTCTAAGGGCCCTGTCGCCAGCTTATCCTTAAGGTATAAGGGGTTTTCACCTCTTCTAAGGTTTAAGGTATTTTCGTCGCTTCTTAAGGTCGCTCGTAGCGCACGTTTATTCAGCCTTAGTTTGAGAGGCGGGGCCAGCACATGAAATATAGTGACTTTTTACCTCGTTATACTCGGCTATTGGTTTGAATCACAAGTTTATGGTAGACGTACCATAATCCAAGGTTTAGGAGATTTTCGTCTCTTCTAAAGGGCCTCGACGCTAGTTCATTCCTAAGGTTTAAGATATTTTCATCTCTTCTAAAAGGCCTTGTCGCAAGTTCGTTTCTAATGGTTTAAGAGATTTTTCATCTCTTCTAAAGGGCCTTGTCGCCAGTTTATTTAGGCCCTGTCGCCAGAATCTCTAAAGATAATTTCAGGATAATGCTGATATTACAATCCTATCGCTATATCCCCAGGATTAGAGGAGCATCTTAAACAATGGTCTTATTGCAAGAATAAGATGGTCTAGACAATATCCAGGTTAACTGATGTGCGGTTCTGGTATGATTTTCTATTTGTGAATATTTTATCTTTCGTATTACTTACAAGATAAAGTTTATGACTTGATATTGGTTTATTGGATAAAACTTAAACTATTACTAAGAAATTTTTTATTTCTAACAAACTTAAATTTTTCTCTAAAAACGGAAAAAGTGAAAGGATACCAATATAGGTCAT
The DNA here is from genome assembly GCF_021521415.1 of Bidens hawaiensis. Classification (NCBI taxonomy): domain Eukaryota; kingdom Viridiplantae; phylum Streptophyta; class Magnoliopsida; order Asterales; family Asteraceae; genus Bidens; species Bidens hawaiensis. The sequence continues at coordinate 150,805 of NW_027495534.1, read as the reverse complement.
AAAAAGTTGTACTAATATTATAATGCAGGAAAAGATAGTCCGGGTTTCACTCAAAACGGAGCCCATCCACCCGAACTATCATAATTGTTCTAGATACAGAAAGTAAAAGACGGTTTGGGTTTCGTCCTGAAACCAGGATCCCTCCACCCAAACCATTATCCTGAGCCTACTACCTTGTCCTTACATAATCAAAATAAAAATTGTTTAAAACAACCATTGAAAACACATAAAATCAACCTGGAAACCAGGTTCAAACCTTTCCGCCTTCAGCATCGTCACCTTCCTTCTTCTCCAAATTCGTCGCCTCTCCAGCCTTAGTCTCCTTCACATTCTCACTAGCTCCAGCATCCTTGACCACTCCAGAAGTCCCAGCCGTCTCATCCTCTTCAAGCTTCTCCCCCCTTAGCACCTTGAGCTTTTTCTTCCAAGCTATAGAATTCCAGGAGTCCATCACATGACCTTTTGCTTGCACTTCCTCAGACATTTTGATCATAGACTCCAAGATACTAGCGGCTGCACACTTCTTGGCCTCTTCAAGAAACTTGGCCTTCTTTGACTCAAATGAGGCTTTAAGATCTGAAATCTCTTTATCCTTCTTTTTGAGCAGCTTGTCCTTTGTGTCAACAGCTTGTAGGAGGTCGGCGAGTTTGGCTTCAGCCTCTCTCTTGGACAGTTCAGCATCCTGGGATATCGGACGGTAATTTTCGGCTTTCTGTTATCCCCAAATTAATATTTGTTTTTCTGCATATTACTATTTTTCAGGATAAAACGAGAATACTTACTGTTCCGAGGAAGTTAGCAAGAGCTTGAAGTTTCTCTACAGCATCAGTGGTGGTCATGTCAGCAAAGGCCTCGGTCTCAGCTGAAGTGGTAGCTTTTCTCTTCTTTTGTGCAGCACTTTTCTGGCGAGTCATTGGGATTCTCACCGATGGAGAAAGTGTCTTGGAATGTTCTTGCTTCACCACAGGCCTATCCTCAATGAAATCGTCCAAATCAACTAAGCTAAAAGACTTTGGCATCGACATCACTACACAATGATTTATCTGGTTATTTTCAAGATAACAAAATCCCTAGAAATCAAATATCCCCAAAATACTTACCAGAAGTCATGCTCTCAGCGGGTTTTACAGCAATCACGCTTGTTTCTCCTGTTTCTTCCTCTAACCAAAACTCCCTTTCCTCTGCTGGAATCTTGAACAATGCCTTGAGCCTTTTCTTCGTGTCCTTCTTAAGCTTTATCAAGTCCTCAAACACCACTGTCAAGAAACAAACCATATTAAAATAATCATTTGCAAAAAGAAGCTTTATCCTACAGATCTCCTACCCTTATGAACCCATTTAGTAGGCAAGCTCATCCCTTCAGTAATAGAATCCCGGCGGACGAAAAAGAAGTGTTTTTTCCAATCAAGGTCGCTACCAGACACCTTGGGAACCATGTAAAGACGGCTGGACTTGGATTGAAGGCAATAGCGAAAGGATCCATGGGTTCGAAGGTTATAATTTGCGGCGATCTCGGGCACACCGATGGATAGTCCACGGGTTTTGTTCAAACGATCTATCGTTGCCAAAACCCTCCACACCATTGGCATGACTTGTGAATACGAGAATCCGGTCACATCAAAGAACTCTTGTACGAGCGGGGAAAATGGATATGAAAGGCCAATCGAAAAGGGGTAATAGAAAAAGCAGGTCCAAGTTTTAGAAGAAAAATCGGCCTTGACTTTGAGTCGTATGGCCTAATGACGGTTTCGGCAGGTAGTAAACCCGATTCTTTCAGAAACCTAATATCTAAATATTATAAAATGCATTGGTCTTCGTCGGTCGCTGGAATGAGACCTTAGTCGACGGAATCATCTGAGGTTGCGAAGGAAAAAGGATTGGGCACTCGAGGAGTTATCTTTCACATTATCGTTTGGTTCGGAAGGAAAATTTCAAGAAAATAAAGAAGACAAAGAAGAAGGACTGACATGGCTTTGAATCGATGGAAGAAGTATTGATTTGAGATTGGGAAATGGTTTAATTATAACCTGGAAGGGCGGTTATAGGCTTTCCTCAATCCGCGTGCACGTCCTTTCAGTTGACAGAAGATATTTTACTTTTCAAAATTTGAAATTTTTACAGCTGTCGTGCCTTATCTGTAAAAATTGTGGGCAATTGTTGGGTGTAGATTTTATTATCCTCGGAATTGAGCATAACTTGAGGATGTTGACTTAAGCTGTTATTCTAAGGAAGGTACGTTGGCTAATTAAATTGTCCTATATTATCTAATTGTTTTGCAAATAGGAGCACGTGTTAAATATGTTTATAAGAACGTGAATTGCAACGGAATACTGCTTGAACTTCGTCAACAAACAACGTGGGCAACAACAGCTTGTTAAAGACTTAGTCTAGGGTTTCCGGAATAATCGGAATAACAGTTGTAATCTTCTTATTATAAATTGGAGCTGATAGTATCGATAGGTCACACACAATTCACTATTTAGCTACTATTACTCATTGTATCACTTAGCTCACGATCACTTGTCAGCTCCAACCTTTGTAATCACTGATTTTGTTATTAATAATATTGACGGTGATAGTTTTCACCGTCCGGGGGTTTTTTGTGGCGGAGATCATAATAATCAAGCGTAATTCGACCAAAAGTTAAGTTCATAAACTTTAACCGAAGAGATTCGACTAAAGATTACATTGTAAACTCTTGACCAAAACGAAGATTATCATAATCAAGGGTTTTTTCCCTTGTAATCACATCCTAGTGTTCAATCTTTTTACCACTAAGCACCTCGCCTCACGCACTAATTTGATCAAAAGTTAGTTTGTTAATTTTTGACCGAAACACAACTCAACTTATGATCATTCAGTTCACGAGACAGATTATGGCATGTACAAACTGATTTTATTAACTAAATAAAACTTAAGGATAAATTATACAAAATTTACCATAGTAGCATATAGGAATTAGGTTTGTCAAACAATTTTTATTATATTTTCTCATGCATACAAAACGTACAATAATTCAATCATTGCAGATAGGTATCAACAGTTCAACAGCTTGCGCAACAAAAAGTTGTTTCATGGTTCTCTCAACTCATTTATCCAAATTGTACAAGTCCAATTGGGTTGTCTTCTAGACTCATAATTATAAGTTCCAGAACTGGAACCAACCCATTTTAACTTTCCAAGAAAGAGTTATGATGTTGGGAAGACATGCCAGAATCTGACTCCCCATATCAGCTTTGACACATGTTTTGTAAAATCATAAAAACTATTCAAAAATTGTCCAAAAATTATACAATTTTTCTAGAACCTAGACTCATAATACTATATCCTAGAATCAAGAATTGATTAATAATAATCGTTTAACATCAAGTTACAAACCAATCAATAAACGAGAACGAATCTGTCAGCAAACTGTTGTCATCAAAACTCAAACCCTAACATGTTTATGTCATCCCTAGGGTTCTAAATCATCAATTAACATTATAATCATCAAAGTTACAAAGATTGAACATCTAGGGTTTCAAAATAACTCATAAAAACATAAAAATTGATACATAAAACATACCAATTAACATTAGGAATCATGTGAATCACTCAAAGACACCTCTAATTGCAAGATTAAGATTGAATTGAAGGTGATTAGGGTTTTTTGGGTTTGACATTGCGAAAGAGAGGGAGCAGAGATGTGTCGATGGTTTTGGGATGGGAGTTAGGGTTTTGTTATTTTATTAATATTATATTTAATCATATTTACAAGAATGACCCTTTTCGAATGAGTTTTGGCTTTAAAAGAACCTTTTAACACCAAACCGAATTATAATCGAATCATTATGACCAAAACACTATCCCGGGTTTATAAAAGTAAAGCCTCATTGTTATTTTATAAATTCTACTTTATAAATGCTAAAAACGTATAAGTGAACTGATCGAAGTTTCACACAACAAGCTACAAACTAAACACATAATCATTCTGCATGTAATTTCACATAGATAATATTATCAATATATGATCGAGGTATTATTTTTATATAATAACTAATAACATGTTAAGAGGGCATATTGTACTAACTCGTGTAATACATAAAATCATCAACACATTATAATTATATCCGAATTATTTAAATATATATGATTCGATATTAATCACCAATGTGTACCGACGGACTCATGTGTGACTCGTTATTGAGTCTTGTAAATGTTATGCATGAAGTTTAATATAAAGAAGTTTGTGTTAACGTGAAAGTGGCGGGTGTCACATTATCCCCATTGTTAGTGCACGGTTTTGCGTCTCGAGTCTTTGTATTTATCGTCAATGTATTTGTCATTTTTGTTTAATGTAATAAACAATTATTTTATCTTTAGTTCGTTAAACTAATAGTCTAGTTCGCTAAGGATGTTTAGCGAACTAGATCTAAGTTATTATCCCTCCTGATTCGTTAAGGATGTTTAACGAATCAGGGGGTGATTCGTTAAGATATTTATATGTTAATGTATGTAACGAAGTGGACCCTAGTTCGTTATGGAATGTTAACGAACTAGGTCCATCTTCCTATTTATAGTGAACACTGTTCACATTTTAATTTAAGTTTTTGAGATTAATGTAACGAACCTCTGTCCAATCTCTCTCAAGCTTCATCTTCATATTAATATTAGTCATCACCTACATACATACAACTGATATATATATATATATATATAACATACAATCAAATTGAGATTGATCATATATTTCAGATATGAGATCTATTTATTGTTAAGTATTGATCCAGGTTCAAACAAGTGGTATCAAAGCTTTCGGTGCTCAATTACGCTTGATTTGACTGTTATTTGATGTTAATTAATTGAAAATTGATTTAGTTTATGTTCGGTTTGATTTTGAATCAAATTGAGATTGAATTTGTTGGATTATGGAATAATTGGATTATATTTGTGTTTGGTAAGGTATTTGTGAGTTGTGGTTGACTGGAATTGGATTTTGGATTATTTTTGGTTCGAATTTGATTTGGATCTGGTTTTGGCCGAAACAGAGGATAGGTTTGGTTCAAATTGGATTTGGATATTTGGATTACGAGGGGTATTGATTTGGTTTCGTGTTGTGATGACGAGTATTTTGGTAATTGACTTGTGCGATTTGGTTGAATATTGAGTGTGGATTACAAATCGGATTTCTGGGTTTGGTGTTCATAGGTTTCCAGATTTCTGGAAAATCCGTATGAAGATTTGAAGATTTGATGATTTCAGTCTGATTCGTTAACTTCAGCTTGATTCGTTAAGTCATTCAAGTCAATTCGTTAACATACTTGGCTGATTCGTTATGAGTTTTGGTTGATTCGTTAACAAATTCGTTATACTTTCTGATTCGTGTCAACTGATTCGTGTGACACGTGTCATACCTCGGAAACTATTTTCTAACAACTTTTGCCATGTGGCATTTTTTGTCAGAAGTTTGTTACAAACCGTTGTAACAAACTAATTCGTTATAAGTTGATTCGTTAATCAACTATAGCAATTCGTTCACTAATTCGCTAAGCTTATCTTAAGCGATTCGTTTAGTTAATTCGTTGTTTGACTGGTTCATTGACCCTCTAATTCGTTAATTATCAGATTCGTTTAAACCATTTCTGATTCGTTACTTGATCACACTTTACTTCGTTACATTGTGATTCGCTAATAACTGTTCACAGTTTGTTACCTATACTATTTTCAATTCGTTAATCTTATTTTCAAAGTTAACCCTTAAAGTTTAAAACTTGTCAAAAATGGCTGGCATGTATGCATTAGCTTCTCAAAACATGTTGATGCAACAAATGTTACAACTGGACACCGAGATCGGTTCACATTCAAAGTGTCCACGTCTCATGAAATTTAGCGCATTTGCTAAATGGGAACCTCGTTTCCGTGCTCATCTAGGGTCAGTTCACCCTGATTGTTCATACTGTTTGGATGAGGTTTACACCGTTCCAATGATTGGAGATGCGACTATTGGTTTTACACCTAAAGCTATCTCACAATACTCGGTTGAAGAGAAGAAAGCTTTGGAAATTGAGACAAAAGCTTATTCAACTCTTACTATGGCTTTACCTGAAAACATCTTTCATCAAGTAGGGAGTATAAAAATTTGTGCTTCCTTATTTCAACATATTCGTATGAGATCTATGGGGAACACAGCCGAGAGTAAGAAGGTAATGCTTAAGTTTCAATTTCGAAACTTTAATTTGTTAAAAGGAGAAACAGTAGAAGAGATGACTACTAGGTTCAGTCACTTGATTGATGAGATGGACAAAATGGTATTGGAAACTTCTGAGGTTGACAAGATTGACATGATTAAGAGTGCACTACCAAGTTCTTATTCAACATTTCTAATGGTTCTAAAAGAGAATAAATATTTTGAAAATGAAGACTTAACTGCCACTGAATTCTTGTAAAAGATTGAAGCAAGAGAATATGATCTTAAGTGTCAGAAATCCTCCAAGGATAGTCAAGATCCTGCTTTCTATGGTGGTAGTTTGCCTATAAGTTCTACCATTTCTCCTATCACTGCCTTTCTCACACAGCATGCAGGTGAAAATGAAACAACAGTTTATAATGATCCTAGAGCATGTTTTTACACATCTGGTAATTCCGGATCACCTGGTGTTTCTGTTGGATCTGGAAATTCATCTACTACTAATTCATTTGCTTCACCACCTAGTGTGAACATGAAGGAAGCTGAACAGAATTTTTCTTTTCTAACAGCCTTCATGTCTTCATATGAAAACTTGGTGAGTAGTAAGATAGCCACAAGTGATCTAACTGATGAGGATTATGATCAGATTGATTTAGATGACTTGGAAATCATGGACTTAAAGTGGAACATGGCTATGATTGTTCGAAAGGTTAAAAGATTCATGCAAAGGACTGGCAAAGATCTTCCAGCCTTGAACAAGAAATTGGGATTTGACAAGTTAAAAGTGAAATTCTATAATTGTCAAGAGTTCGGGCATTTTGCAAAGGAATGTGACAAACCGAAAAAGGAGTATACTGGTTCTCGTGGTCAAAATCAACATTCTTCTACACCACGAGGTAATGATGCTGAAAAGAAACCGTCTACTTCTAGGTCACAAGCAATGTTAGCTGATGGAAATGATTGGTCACAACGACTGTTGTGTAATGACAATCAAGCTAATTTGGCAATGTTTGGGTTGACTAAAGAATTTCAAGATGCAAGTGGAAGTGAGTTGTCTTCTGACAATGATTCTGGATCTGATTCTGACGACTCTTGTGACAAGCCTCCAACTGTGTTTTCTTGTATGGTAAAGATCAATGAGGTTAGTCATTCTATCTCTGCTACTTCATCTTTAAAGTAAATTGTGTGGACTGTGAATCTAACAAACCTAAGATAGAAGCTTTGAAAAATCATAATAATAGTCTAGTGAGAGAACTTGCTTCTCTGAAGGATACTTATCGACAATCTCTTGAATATCAAATGAGATCTCGAGAAAAGATTGAAGTATTATCGACAAGTAACCATGATCTCAAGGCTGAGTTATCTGTGAAAATGACTATTAATGATCAAAAGTTTCAAGAAATCCTGAAATATAGATCAAAGATTTCTCGAGTTGAAGAACAAATTGGGTAAATTTCAAAATTCTTCTTTTCTGTTGAATGAAATTATTGAAGTGTCTAGAAAACAAAATGATTCAAAGAAAGGCATCGGTTTTGTTGAAATTCTGCCACCTTTTCATAATGATTATAAAATGAATCCTTTTGCTAAACAAGAAGAAGAGGTAATTGTGAAAGAACATGTGATTCCAGAAAATGCTAAACCTGTTAAATCTGAAACTGTTAAAACCAAATTTGCTCCTCAAAAACCTCATGTTGAAAGCAACAAAGTCTTTGTTGAGAATGTTGACAAAGTAATTATTGAGGATGTGTTTGAACCAGAGGTTATACACAAGAATAAGAATATTCCAAGTTCTAATCATATTCTTTGCGAGCCTCATGAATTTGAGGAAGCTGTGTATGGTTCACACAAGTCTCATGTGACTAAGGTTGAACAAGTGAAAGTTAAACCTGTGAAGGCAAAGAAGTCAGAAAAACCAAAAATTTCTGATGAGGACTTGATGCGTTTCATTAATCCTCCTAGTTCTAAGCCATCATCTGCTAGAGTTTTTAAGTTAAAAGGAATGAGTACTATGTTCACTGAAAAAGATATCCCGATTAGTATCATTAAACCAAAACTAATTGAGAGCGTCTTTTACAATGAAACTGACAAGTTGAAAGATTTGGAACGTCAATATGTTTGTGCCAAGACATCAAATTCATCAGACCCGATAATTAAAACAAAACAATTGTTAAAACAAGCTAAAAAGGTTCAGTTTGTCAAATCAACTGGAACAGATACATTGAAAAGTTTTTCCAATTGTTCTAATCTTGATTTTTATTTGAAAAAGAAGTCTGCCACTTCTGATGATTTGGCCAAACGATTCACTGAAAATGTAATTTATCAACCTTCGGTTGCCTATGTTTCTACTAAACCTCAACATGGTCATGTTGACATGAGAAGCTGCTTCTTATGTGGTCAACAAGGTCATGATGTGTGAAACTATGGTCAACAGAAAACTCAAAATCTCCATCCTTTTGTCAAGGATCATTCTAAACTGATTCCTGTGATAAAGGAGATCTTGAAACGACCAAATGTCGTATGAGGATGATACACATATTATGTTTTCTAACGTGAATCCTTGAAAGGTAATTCATGTGAATGAAACTCATGCCAAGTGAAACCAAAATTCATTCCAACTGAGCCCATATGCAGGAACACCAATTCAAATATTGTTCAAGCTGCTTATCTGAGAGGAAAGTCTAGGAAGCCGGCAACATATTCTCAAGTTGCTGAACAACAGTTGAAGTCTGTTCAAATTAATGATCAAAGAGAAACTCAAAGGTGCCCAAGACTGAGGCCTGGGCTGCCTTTTTGAACTAATCACTTTTATTTTGTGTGTAGAGTACATCCAAGACTGTGTCTGGTGAAAACTGGATAATGGATAGTGGATGTTCTCGTCATATCACTGGAAATCTCAACCTATTGACCAACGTAAGAAATATTTAAGGGGGTTATGTAGCGCTTGCTGGAAATTCTGGGGGCATGATCACACAAGAGGGTGAAGTTTCAAATGGTCACATTACTTTTGAAAAAGTTAATTATTGTGATAAGGAGGACCATAATTTATTGAGTGTGTCGCATATTTGCGATAAGAAGTACACCACGGTATTTACTGATAAAGAGTATCTTATATTGAAACCAGGATACGTGATTCCTGAGGACATGGTTGTCATGCGATCACCTCGATTAAATGATATTTATGTCTTAAATATGAGTTCTAAAGTATCAACATCTATCGAAACATGTTTTGTCTCCAAAGCAACTGAGAAGGACTCTATTCTATGGCATCGTAGAATGGGTCACATACATGTTCGTAAGATGAATTATTTAATGGCAAATAACTTAGTTGAGGGTGTATCGTTGAAGAAATTTAAGTTATTTGATCACTGCATTGCATGCAAGAAGGGCAAGCAGAAGAAAAAGTCTCATACTTCTAAGTTATTGAATTCCATTGATACTCCTCTTGAATGACTTCATATAGATTTGTTTGGTCATGTGAATCGTGCGAGTATTTCTGGGGATTGGTATTGTCTTGTTGTCACCGGTTATTATTCAAGATACTCATGGGTGTTATTCATGAGTTTGAAAGATCAAACGCCCGTTTTGGTACAAAACCTTATCACTAAGATCGAATCACTATACAAACAAAAGGTGAGGAGAATTCGAAGTGATAATGGTACCGAATTCAAAAACACTGTATTGGATTTCTTTTGCATTCAGAAAGGAATTCATTGAGAATACAGTGCACCATATGTACCACAACAAAATGGTGTTGCTGAAAGAAAGAATAGAACCTTAATTGAGACTGCTAGAACTATGTTTGCTGATTCTAAGCTTCCTGTTAAATTCTGGAATGAGGCGGTGAATACAGCTTGCTATACGCTTAATCAGGTTTTAACTGTTAAACAACTCAAGAAGACAAGCTATGAGCTTTTGAACAATCGAAAGCCTAACTTAAAGTATTTGGAACCTTTTGGGTGTCCTTGTACAATGTTGAAGAAGAATGCGGGTAAATTTGAAGAAAAAGCTATCGAAAGGTATTTCTTGGGATATGCGTCTCCAAAGAAAAGAGTATTTAATTTCACGTCTGGTTGTGTTGAGGAATGGTATCATGTGGATTGTCAAAAGTACATCACTCCTCCTCAAGGGAAAGGTCCCGACTGGATGTTTGACTATGATGGCTTATTTAATTCATTTACTACTTCAACTGAACACATCGATGAAGATCTAGTTCGAGCATACTTTGAAGATCATTTGGCCATTCCAAGATTTTCAAGTTCTAATGATGTTGAAGCTTGATCTGATGCTCCAACTGAAGAACCACATGTTGCTTATCCAGTTGCTTTTGATAATTTATCTACTTCTTCTGATGATGATCAAGCTGAAGATCAAGTTATTGTACTTGACGGTGATAATGTTTCATCTCCTGAACTTGGTGAACATTACACTAATTTATTTGATAATGTTGTTGTTCTCGAGAATTCCACTCTTCGGATTCATGGATATCATCCACAGGAGAACATCATTGGAGAACTTGATGTGGGAGTCCAAACACGTCATCAAGTTGCTTCGTCAGGTGAGAATAACGTATTGTGTGCATATGCTGATTTACATTCCTCTAGAATTGTAAATGTTGCTAAATTCACTTGCTTTCTATCCCAAGTTGAGCCAACAATGCCACATATGGCTCTTCAAGATCCTTCTTGGGTAGAAGCTATGCAAGAAGAATTACAGCAATTTGCACGCTTAGGTGTTTGGGATTTAATCGATAAACCTGCTAGAGTTAAGAAAGCTATTCCGACTAAGTGGGTATTTAAGTATAAGAAAGACGATCGAGGGGTGATTGTCAGAAACAAAGCACATTTAGTTGTGCAAGGTTTTCATCAGCAAGAGGGTATTTATTACACAGAAGTATATGCTCCAGTTGCAAGATTAGAGTCGATTCGAATCTTTCTGGCATATGCTGCTTATAAAATATCAAGGTCTATCAAATGGATGTTAAAAGTGCTTTTCTCAATGGTGAACTACACGAGGAAGTGTTTGTTTTACAGCCTCCTGGTTTTGAAGATCCTGATTATCCGGACCGCATTTACCGATTAAACAAGGCCCTGTATGGTCTACATCAAGCCCCGAGAGCTTGGTATGGCATGCTCGCAGACCATCTGATTGATAACGGCTTCAAACGAGGGACTGTCGACTGAACTTTATTTCGTAAGAATGTTAGTGATGATCTTCTCCTTGTTCAGATTTATGTCGACGACATTATCTTTGGGTCTACAAACGACATGTTATGTAAGGAGTTCGAGAAGTCCATGCAAACAAAGTTCGAGATGAGCTCAATGGGAGAGATGAATTTCTTTTTAGGGTTGCAAGTTCACCAGTCTGCAAACGGAACTTTTATTCATCAGACCAAGTATGTGAACGATGTCTTGAGCCGATTCAAGATATCTTCCGGAAAAATCCCTTCTACTCCTCTCCCCGTAGGTCACAATTTATCACCGGATGAATTGGAGAATACCGTTGATCCTACCCTCTATCGTGCAATGATCGGTTCTTTAATGTATCTAATGGCTGCTCGCCCCGACATTATGTTTGCTGTTTGTCTTTGTGCTAGGTTTCAAGCAAGTCCCCGAGTGACTCACCTAGCTGCGGTTAAGCGAATACTTCAGTATCTGAGGGGAAATCCAGACATCGGGTTGTGGTACCCCAAGGACGATAACTTTGAGCTTACTGCCTCTCAGAATCGGACTATGGAGGTTGTAAGATCAACTTCAAATCAACGACGGCAGGATATCAATTTTTGGGAACCCGGCTTGTTTCCTGGCAGTGTAAGAAGCAGACAACGGTTTCCACTTCAACCACTGAAGCTGAGTATGTTGTAGCCTCGAGTTGCTGTTCCCAGGTTTTGTGGATACAACAACATCTTCGCGACTACGATTTGAAGTTTCTTACTACTCCTATTTTGATTGATAATTCTGCTGCAATTTCTATCACAAAGAATCCCGTACAACATTCAAAAACAAAACATATCGAAATTCGATATCATTTTATACGGGATTGCTTTGAGAAGAAGTTGATTGACCTTTAGAAAGTACATACTGACTTTCAGAAAGCCGATCTATTTACCAAAGTTTTTGATAAAAACGCGTTTTCATTTTTTGCTTGGTTTAAATGGATTGAAGACCCTCGCTGATATCCTTAAACAATGATGACTATCTTTATTTTCTGTCATTTTTCTTTTAAAATTTATTTTGGTTTTAGGGGGTGAAATACTAGAAAATACAAAAATATTGTGCTTTTCGTTTGTATAGATAAAACCCAAAAACATTAAAATTTTAAAAATTTTGAAATCCAAAAACATTTGAAAATTTAGAAAAATCAAAAATATTGAGAGTTATTTTCTTTAATATTTTCCTTTAAAATATTTTGAAAAACCAAAAACATTTTAAAATTTTGAAAAGGATAAAAAGATTGTGATTTAAATTTTGTACAGAAAATTTTGAAAATCCAAAAAGATTGTGATTTAAATTTTGTACAGAAAATTTTGAAAATCCAAAAAGATTGTGATTTAAAGTTTGTATAGAAAAATCCGAAAATCCAAAAAGATTGTGATGTTAATTTTGTTTATAAGAAAATTGAAAAAGAAAAAAAGATTGTGTTTTTAAAGTATGTATAGAGAAAAACCAAAAAGATTTTTGCATGCGTTCGCTGAAAATTATGTCAATTATCTACAATTGAAGGACATTTACTTGTATATGTTTGGTCCTGATAGTTTCTTGTGAATCTTCAGGATAGCCATTTACCTGATAATGGAAAATAGTTGGGGCGTTATTTATGCGTTTTTAGATTATTTTCTAGCTGAAAATTATGTCGGTTATTTAAGTTTGTGAAGCATGCTTGCATATCTTGGTCCTATTATTCACTTGTGAATTTATAGGTTAGCCATTTATTTATAGACTTAAGTTAACTGGGACGATTAAATTTATCTTTGCTTTGTTTTCTGCTCCTCAAAATTTTGAGTTTTTGAAGCAAAAAGAGAAAATGATAGTGCATTGACTATTCTGACTCCAAATCCAGCAAGAAGTAAGCTTAAAAGATTGTGTGCTTATCTGCATTGGTGCATTAGTAGGTCTTAAAACAAACAAGTAGAGTAAAGTGTGTGATATAAACATAAAGAAACGCCAAATTAAAAGAGGTGTTAGTTTCTAGAAAAGTCTCGGTAAGGATGGCAGAAATGTAATAACATGTCATACTCAAGCCTTATACTTGTTTGATCACCCAAAAATAAAATAAAGCAAATAACAAGCTTTGAGGTTCTGGACATTGTGAGATTTTATGCGGCTTAGTCATCTGGGTATTCATATGCACGGATATTTCATTCGCTTTTAGAGCAAACCCAAAGTCATTAAACTTGATCACTAATGTACTTCGTACAAATCTAAATTACTGACTTGATCAAAATCCGCTGTTAGTCATACAATGTTCCTCCCTTGCGCGTGTCTTAATACCATTAAGAAACGGACGCCATGGGATACAATGTATGTAAGCCGACAGATGGACTCGTGCATATTCACTAATAGTAACAGAAAATCAATGCATTGCTCATGAACTTCTATAAAAATCAAATTTTTGATCAACAATATAATGGTTTAAGTCAAATTGGGGTGATATAGCAAAAATCAAATTAATCTTGAACCGAAATTAGAGGCTGATAGTCTCTGATATTCTATGCTTTAATTGAACCATTAATCATATCACAAAAACACTTGAAAGTTTGTTATTAGATTTAAGTGGACAACAATACCAATGAACGACTTTACACTAGTCACAATATCGCTGAAATATAAAACTGTGATGAAAAAGCAATTTGGTCAATATGATTCTCTGCTCAAACTCGACAAAAATCCAAAAATATGTACTGTTTTTTGAAAACTCATACAAAAAACATAAAAATATTTTTTACAAATTTCTCGAATATTTTCTGGTAAATATTTAGTTTTTATGTTAAAAATTTCAAAATACAAAAAGATTTTACATTTTTATTCTTTACAATTTAATTATTTTAAGTTAATTGATGTACCGAGTGCAATGTCTGCCTTGATACAATTGAGATTATTTTAAATTATTTTAAGTTATCGGTTTCTAAACATGAAACGGTTTTTAAGGTTTTGGTTATTGAGATAAAGGTTCTCGGTAACTACTTTAACTTAATATTAATTATTTAAATTTATTAATTCATTAATTCATTAATTTATTAATTCATTAATTCATTATTTTATTTTATTTAAAGTTAAAATTAAATAAAGTTTAATTCGTTAATTATGGATAACGAATTGGAATGTTTTTAACGAACTACATTCTAGTTCGTCCATCTAATTCGCTTCCGCACCCTGTAACAAAACATACCCAGTTCATTATGCATACTTAACGAATCAAGACAAGATTTGAGACACGAATTGAATCTAATTCGTTATGCCACGTATTACGTTAACCTTAACGAATTGGCTGATTCGTTAATTCAAATTTCTAACGAATCAGTTTAATTTGTGCATTGGGAAGCGTGAAAAGACAGTGTATATAGGACAGCGTGCATACGAACCGTCCTATACACCTTCTTCTTCTTCTTCTTCTTCCTTATTCATAAAGTTACTCTCGCAAATTTTTCCCAGAAATCTTGACCTTCATTATATCTCTATCTGATCATATTTTCGTGATCCGAAGGTAAAGAGGATTACACCGTTATGATTTTCGTCAAAACTTATATGGGTGTGATGGGTTAATTATGAGGTTTTGTTATTGGGTGTTTTAGGTTCCTTTGAACTTTAACTTATAAGCTGTAGTGAACCTTGAATCTGTTACCATTATGATCGGAATTGATTTCCGAGATCAATGGTGATATTGACTCTTGTTTTTCGTACTGATTGATGAGCTAATTGTGTGTGGTTATTTTCGGGGTTTTATACTCCGGTTAAACCCTAACTTAAATAACCTATGTCATGTGTTGGTGCCTCAAATCTATACCATATGCATCGCTGTAGGTTTCCGAGACTGATTTGGTCATTTGTTTGGCTTTTGATCGATAATTATGGAGTAATTGATTTCCAAATTGCAATTTGACTTTGAGTGTTCTTGGTTAATTTTGACCTTGACCCAGTGAAGTCAAAGATTAAGCCAATTTTGTGGCCATTCATTATACTTAGCGAATTGGAATTACTTTGTGTCCAATTCGTTAAGTAATTCAAACGAATTAGAATAACGAATCAATTTAACGAATCAATAGTTCTAACGAATCAGATTGGTATTCGTTAATTATAACAAACTAGAGTGTTAGTTCGTTACATCTTTATAGTAATTCTCTAATTCTTAATTCGTTATCTATTTACTTGATAGCGAATCAGTTGATTCGTTAAAATCTCTTAACGAATCAGACTGTTTTCTTAACGAATGACATTTCAGATTTAATTAATTTTAATAATTATTTTTGTTAATGTAACGTTTATTGATAAATTCATAAGTACTCAAATTATATAAACCAAATAGTGTTTATAAATTTACATTTTACTGATAGTGAACATTATTTATTCACGATTATGGCTGATAACATGGAACAAGATCCACCTGTGGATGCACCACAAGATCAACATGCTCAAGATGCTAATCAACCAGCTGAGGATGTTCCTTTACTTCCTTATGACCCTCGGTATAATGTGTGTGCATTCGTTGATACAGACTTTCCTGATGAGGATGTCTTTGGTGGTATACTGGAATTTATACGTTGTTCCCGTCTTCATTACGCTGTCACTGCTACTCCGGATATTAGATTCAGCATCGTTCGTCAATTCTGTAACACTGCTCAATATGTAGAAGTTGAGGATCATATTGCTGCTGTGGTTAATAACAAACCAGTTATCGTCTCAGCTGAAACAGTTCGAAGAGTGTTACAATTTGATGATACCATTGATGATCCTAGCGAATATGATAAACAACTTATCAAGGGACTATTTCGACGATTGTTTTATGCTAGCAGTCTTACTGCGTCTATGTATAACAAGGCATACTTGTGTCCCCAATACAAGTATTTACTTCATGTTCTTATTCACTGCCTTGGTGGATGTAAGGCTAGGTTTGATGAATGTCGCGCTGCATTACAATCGACATTTGTAGCACTTATTCAGAACAAACGTTACAATTTTTCTGAAATGATCTTCGATCGATGTAAGGCTAGGTTTGACGAATGTCGCGCTGCATTACAATCGACATTTGTAGCACTTGTTCTGAACAAACGTTTCAATTTTTCTGAAATGATCTTCGATCATATGAAAGAAAATTGTATTCCTGGAAAACGTCGGGTGAAGTTTTTGATGTATCCACGTTTCGTCCAATTGTTTGTCAACGATGCTATTAGAGATTTGGTGCTCGATCCGAATGATGTGAACGATAAGTTATTCTGGACAACATGAAGGCAGACACCATGAGAAGAATGAAACTGTATCGCCAATCTCCTCGTCCCAGATTCAAGAGATTGATTGGTCATCCTGCTAATCCTGATTATGTATGTCCTCCAGAGAATCGCTGGATCCATGATGACTCGTATTCCGAGCGTGAGGGAGGAGTAGGTGGGAACGATGATGATGATGATGATGATGATGATGACGGTGATGATGGAGGTGATAGTGGTAATGGTAGTGATGGTGGTAATGGTGATGCAGCTCTTCGAGAACAACAAGCTGCAGTTAAAGCTGCGTTAGCTGCTACTATTGCAGCTCATCGAGAACATAAACGAACAGGGAAAGAGCTGGCAATTGAAAGTTCTTCGAAGCGGAGAGTGTCGGCTGGGGCTGGCATCTCGTTTGGTGTTCAACCGTCTCGTCCTGCAACACCTCAACGCCCGGCAGTGTCGCTTACTACTAGCACTCCGGCGCTTACTTTGACAACGACGATGGTTTCTCACGACAGGCTTGGTATGATTCCACAAACGGCTTTAGCTGAGATACCAATGCCTTCTGCTACACCTTCTACTGTTCCTCCAACATCGTCCATGGGGCCCCCTCCACCTAGTGATATATCATTTATGAGAATTACAAGGCCTCATGGACCAATCCAACCAGTTCATCCTTCTTTGTATGCTATGCCACCGAATCGTCAGACAGACATGATTTTGAATCTTCTTCATTTGTATGAAAATCAAATGTCCGCTGACCGTATGAACCAAGAACGTCTGATGGAGAACCAGAAGAAGCTGCTCAGCTATGTTTCTTTATGTCAAAAAGAAACAAAAGCCCTTCGTGAGTTTGTTGAGTCTCAGGGGGTGAAAATTAAAGAACAAGAGGAGCTTATTCTGCAACTGACATGCAAAGATGATGCGCTGAAAAAACTCAAGAATGACAATGAGGATCCAGATGAATCTGGCGCTGGTGGTGAGACTAAACAAACTCAAGACCCAGCTTCTGGTGCGAGTACGAGTTCTGTTGATGATTCGGGCAAACAAATCATCGTTTATCATGACCATTCGGCTGCCAAACCGATTGAGATGATTGAGGCCGATACGGTTATTTTTATGGATGGTAAGGGGGTGATTCGAAGCATGGTTAATGTCGATGAAATAGCTGTGGGACAGCTTGTTGATAGATCACTGACACGAGAGCAGATTGCTATCTTGCTTGGTCTGAATGAAGACGAGATGACTGTGTTAGAAACTGAACTCGATGTTGAGGTAATTAATGATGATGAAATACTAAATGATCCTACTATTGAGATGAGTACGGATTTTATTTATGAGAATGAGGAGGTCGAGGTGGAGGATGTGACTGCTGAGGAGTATCCTGACTTGTTTCAACACACCAATGTTGATCAGGGTGCTCCAGTATTTAATGAAGAATCGGTTAAAGAAGCAGAAGAACATCTTGAGAAGAATTCCAAAGGCAAGAATGTCTTTGATATGAAATCTGATTCGCTTCTCGACCTGTCTCTTGAGGAGATTGAGAGTTGGTTCAGACACAAGAAAGCAAGTAAGATCATCAAGGCATTTAGGTTTGTTGATCAAGAACAGAAAGAAGAAGCTATTGAACAAGCCAAAGCCAACCAGAAGACCACATTTAAGGCTGTGTCGAAAGTGAAAGGTAATATTGTTTCTTGGATGTTTGAATCTGAACTTAACGTATGTATTGTTAAATGGGAGAAGGGCGTCCAGTACTACGAAAGGATGTCTGATCTTCTCTCGTTACCAAGATGGGATGTGTGCACTTTGGCGTATTGTCCGTTTATTAATCGTGGTGAGGACTACCATGAAAAACGTTTTCACCAACACTTGGTGTTTGAGGTGAACCATGGTTTTAAGTATTTTAAGCCACAAATTCCCATACCCAAGCAAATAGATGAGATCGATCCAAAAACGGGATGGAAGAAGTTGGTTCTTAAGGTTAAGTCGCCGAAGACGATGAAGCGTGTACCGGTGAAGACAATGAACCAACACATACATTTATCCTTCAACTGCTGGTACTACGACAATCGTACTGGCGAGGCCGTCATTGTTCTTGGTACAGGTTTAAAGACAGAGTTGATCAAGATCATCGACCCGATGTGGCTTGTTAACTTAACTGAGACTGACAATGACGTGCTACACAAGAATAAAATATTGATCGAGTGCAATGAAGACTATGACCTGGCTATGCAGTTCCAACGCGTTGTGTGTATATGTTATGAGAACAGAATTCATAGTTGAAGAGACTGGCAATCCAAGCGTTTCAACTAAAGTAAAGACAAAGACAAATACAAAGAGCTCAAGACGAGGGGGTGTCTGTTAGTGCACGGTTTTGCGTCTCGAGTCTTTGTATTTATTGTCAACGTATTTGTCGTTTTTGTTTAATGTAATAAAAAATTATTTTATCTTTAGTTCGTTAAAGTAATAGTCTAGTTCGCTAAGGATGTTTAGCGAACTAGATCTAAGTTATTATCCCTCCTGATTCGTTAAGGATGTTTAACGAATCAGGGGTTGATTCGTTAAGATATTTATTTGTTAATGTATGTAACGAAGTGGACCCTAGTTCGTTATGGAATGTTAACGAACTAGGTCCATCTTCCTATTTATAGTGAACACTGCTCACATTTTAAATTAAGTTTTTAAGATTAACGTAACGAACCTCTGTCCAATCTCTCTCAAGCTTCATCTTCATATTAATATTATTCATCACCTACATACATACAACTAATATATATATATATAAATATAACATACAATCAAACGTGATAATGAGCTAGATCCGTATTTAGGATTAATCGTATATTTCAGATCTGAGATCTGTTTATTGTTAAGTATTGATCCAGGTTCAAACACCCATGTTCAAAGAATTTTTGTCCCGAAAATTGAAATGTGCCGCTAAGTAAATAAGTAGACTCACAGTCTAAACGTGTGATAAAAATGAAATTTTAATAGACTTTCCGTCTATATGTATGATCAAAATAAAGCAGGTAGACATCCCGTCTATAGATTAGTGTCACTAACATTTGGGCATAGTTTCCAATGTTTTTTAAAAAGAAAAAAAATTCTCGGCTGTCACATGTAGGATGGAAGGGTAAGCGAGCGAGTGTTAGGAGAGACGTTTATTGTCAGTTTCATTTTTGTTTATGATTGCAGTGAATGCCATAGGAGAGCACCTTAATGTCACCTGAAGTTGAAGTGTAACGTTCCTAGATGATATAGCACATTAAATTTAGCAGTGCCTCACCGGATTTTGTTAAATTACCATATTAGACATCCAACATGCTTAATAAGTAATTTAAATTAAATATAGATATCTTACACTTCTATACCATCCAATTATTCTAAATTATCATAACCAAACCACAATTTATTATTATCAAATACCTATATACATAAACTATTGCATTTAACATTATACTTATTTAGCATTAAACTCATATATTCATACAAAAGTTATCATCATCATCATCTCAAAACCAGACCAGATGATCAAAGCTTCTAACAATCTCTTAACCCTTGCACTAATTTTGTATTTAAACTCCAGATGTACTCTTAGCTTTCTTGGATTTACCATCTTCAAACTATCCAAACCTATTAGCAACAACAAATATGTAGAGTGTTCAACCTCAAAAGGAGTAAAAACTTTGTATGAATCGTCTTCTCACTTAAACGATAGTCATATACTTTTTTTCAAATATTCTTCAACTTAATTAATTTATTATATTAAATAATTAAAAATATTAAAAATGACATCTAAAATAATACACGAAACAAATAATTCAAATTAATAAGAATTGCATTTAAAAAATGCAACCCATTTCAACAATGAATAACAGAAAACGGGTGCGTTATTGTTAAAGAAATTAAATAAATAAACATTAATAATAATAACAATAATAAAACATAAAAAAAAATTATCATTATTATATATAATAATTTAGGAGTTTGGTGCCGCAAAGTCCCCATCGAGCTACTTTGTGGCACCTTAGTGGTGATATATTTTTTTAGTTTTGGTTCGTAACGTACGTAACAAAATTAAACTAATAACTAATTTTGTTTTGTTTTAGTTATGGTATCGTAACGAACGTGCCGGAAACCGACAGGAGTAGCGTAAACTCACCGCGTTTAGTTTTAGTTTTAGTATCGTAACGAAAACCAACCGAATCCTGATTTTTTTAGTTCCGGTACCGCAATTAATGTGACGAGACCGACCGAATTCGCATAGACTGACCACATCAACGCCCGGGATCGTTAACGGTTGGGCTTTACCAACGATCAAGTTTTACTAACTGACGCCTCACCACTGGTCCACCTCAACATTTATTTATTTTTTACTTTAGCTCCTATACAATAAGACACGTAACCGAAACTGACCGAATTCATGTCGACTTACCGTCTCAACGATTGAGACCGTTAAAACACTAGTTTTAAATATAATGCAACTAATCTCCAACTAAGATAAATTAAATAAACAAAATTTAAATAAACAAATAATTAATTAAAGATAAACAAAATTATAAATTAAAAATAAAAACTTTAAAAGTATAAACATTAATAATAATACATAAAAAAAACTAATAATTTATTAAAAAATTCAAAAACTTGATAAAACCAACAACACATGATTTAGTTATGTTCATGTAATCTTTAATTTTAATACAAAACAATCAAAGTTTATGTTGAAAGAAAGAACTTCGTGCCTACTCAAAATCTCAGTCTTCGATAGATCTATAAGAATGCAAATAATTACACCTATTTTTTATTTTTAAAAATTAAAATATTAAAAATTAAAATACATAAATAAAATATATGTAAAAAATATTGAACATTTATACATTATTATTAATAATAAATAATAGTAAAACATATAAAAAGTTCTTTTTCATATGTTTATAAACAAAAACATCATATCTAGAAACACTAATTATATGTTATTAATAATAATAATAACAAAAATAATAAACTTGAGTCAACCTATAGTTATAATATAATTTATCTATTTATGTAACCTTTGATTTTAATATATAAAAAAAATACTACAACTATAAGTTTATGTTTAAGAAGAAACTTATACACATCATAAAATTATATATTCACAATAACTTTAAAAAAATCTAAATAAACTCGTGTAATACGCGGGCTAAAAGCTAGTTTGTATATAAATCTACTATTATAATAACAAAAATGATGGTTGAACCACATTGCCCCAAATTGGTCTAATATTTTGCCAAGTGGCACCCAATCTTTGAAGATTTAGGTAATAAATATTTATAATTAAATTATAATAAATATATTAAAACCTTTCAAATACACAACTAAACGTATTCCTTGATTTTAGAATTCTTTCTTCAATGAAAACAAAATTTCATTATCAATTAATAATTAGTGATTTTTTTAAGTTGCGTATCACTAATTATGTAGACAACTAACACTAATATACAGTAGCTACCTGTTACCATATAATTTGTTTATTTCCATTAGTGATTTATGTTAGCAACAACGAAAACTAAATTTCTTTGGTGTCATTCATTTTTTAGCACCAAACACCTTTATTTGATAGTGTTCGTACTCACAAACACACCTGAGGAGACTTTGATAGCTCTGCTCCTCTTCAATTAATTTACCTTATATACAACAAGTGCTACATCCAATTATGTATTTTATATGCGCATCATATATTAATATTGTATTCTTTGCACTTTTAAGCATATGTGAATTACATGTATATCAACTAAGTGTCTTCTTGGTTGCCTTTAAAACCATTAAACTGGCCAAACTTACCATCTTGAAATGAAATTCGCCTTTAAGTCGGTTGTTTATGTTTATACAGTGTTATACATATATTATATACTTGGGTTACAAACATCATATTACACGTGGTTTTCATATAAAATTTACATGTACCTATTGGATGATAACTTTTTTATAGCTCTCCTAAATACATGCAGGAACTATTTCATTATTCCATAACTAAATTAATATATAAAATAAAATTTAATTAGGTGTCAAACTAGAATATTATAATGAAGTTGTTTTATAAGAAAAACGAACGTTCGTCACCGATAAAATAACCATAAAGGTGGCAGCCCACTAAAAGTTATGTAAAATCATGGCCAACGGTTTGGTTTATAATTTTTATAATTATGGGCCGTATAAACCAAACCGGACCGTAGGATGTGGTTGGTCAATTTTAATTTTCTTCATGTTGTTTACGCTTTAAATTCATCGTTAATACTATTTTATACTTATTCTACCATTTATATGATTCCTTTATTTAAATGTATTTGTTTTTTCAAATGATAAGGCGATGTCTAAAAGATCAAAAGCTCATCTTATAAATTCGGAGAACGATATTTCTAACAGGAGTTATCACTACGTGAATATCGACCTTCGGCCACACATGTGGTCTGGGCGATTTGCAACACTTCGGCTTAAATGTGTGGCTAAAAGGTCTTTGACCATGTTTGAAAACCTTCCAGAATGTTTTGGCCACACATATTATTCTTCATGTGGCCATTCTATACCTACTCAGGTACTTTTCGCCACACTTTGAAAAAAACTGTGACAAAAACTAGCCACATTATAAAAATGTGTGGCGAAATGTGACCTACAGTCATAGTTTGTTTGATCTTTGATACATGTGACCAAAAACACATGCATTAGCCACAAACTGTGACATATAACTAGCCACATGATTTAATAGTGTGGCCAAATGTGACAAACGGCTGCAGTATTGATAAGAGATGTGTCTAAAAGGTAAAAGATATAGCCACTTATATTACGTTGTGTGACCTAATGTCACATTTTCTAGCCACATTCTTAATAAAGTGGCGAAATATGACGAACAACCATTGTATTTATTAGTAATGTGGCTAAAACGCTTAAAATATATAGCCACTTATACGAGGTTGTGTGACCAAAGAGTAGTTTACTTTTATTTTTCCTAAGTTTTTTATTGTCACGGATACACTTATTATGTGTGGCTATAAGTGATAAATTGTCACACTTAAATATTTTTAAGTGTGTCCAAATGTAATTAATGGCCACTTATACGAGGTTGTGTAACCAAAGAGTAGTTTACTTTTATTTTTCCTAAGTTTTTTATTGTCACGGTACACTTATTATGTGTGGCTATAAGTGAGAAATTGTCACAGTTAAATATTTTTAAGTGTGTCCAAATGTAATCAATGGCCACTTATACGAGGTTGTGTGACCAAAGAGTATCTTAGTTTTATTTTTTATAAGTTTTATATTTTCACAGATACACTTATTATGTGTGGCTATAAGTGAGAAATGGTCACACTAAAATATGTTTAAGCGTGTCAAAAACGTAATTACTGGCCACACGTAGATTTGACGAGTGGCGACGTTATCATTGCCTTTACAGTTTCTTGTGCCGCCAAATTCAAATTGTCAGGGAGATGTACCGTCGGGTTCCGTTGGTGTTTAAATACCAGTCACAATCACAATCGCAATCCACAAATCATAATCACAATCCATAATCACAATCCACAATCACAATCACAATCCACCTTTCTTCCGATTATAATTTTCAATAATGGCTTCAACATGGGTCGAACGTGCACCGGGTGCTCATGCCCCCATCTACTACGACCCCACATTTTTCACCATAGATTCCACTTTTCTTCCGGCGCTATCCGGAGGAATCAAAGGGTGAGGTATGTGGACTATGTCCACCCTCACACCTTCACGTACCAACAACTTAACCGAATGGTTAGGTGGCTTGGGTACACGACTGCTGATTATTTCAGCATTGATATGGTAGTGCCGGGAATCAAGATGGCGTACATCGAGTTGAACAACTTGGAGCACTTCAAGGCGGTGTTCGTTTATGGGGAATTCCGTAGTCAGGTGAACCTTCGCCTCCAAAGGCTTAGGGACTCCACCTATACCTCGGATGGCATGTACGAGAGGATCTTGCCCTCTCATACTCCAGAAGAGAATCCGGATGTAGATTCGGATACGGAATCTACAGGGAGGTCTACGATGGATGTCGATGTAGATTCTGAGAAGGAGTCGGATGCTAGGAGCTAGTTAGTTTTATGTAATTTGGTTTTCTATATTAATGTAAATCTTATTATTGTAAATGTTATTATAATTTGGTATTAATATGTTATGTGAATTGATTAATCATATTAAAAAAAAAATTAATACATAATCACTTATATTATGTGAATGTTATTATTGTAAATGTTATTATTAACTGTAAAGCGTGGAGCGTTTCCAAAGCGTGATGTATATAACTGGTGGCTGAAATTTAATGACTGCTTTTTTTAATACATAATCACTTATATTATGTGAATGTTATTATTGTAAATGTTATTATTAACTATAAAGCGTGGAGTGTTTCTAAAGCGTGATATATATAACTGGTGGCTGAAATTTAATGACTGCAATAAACCAACTATAAAACAACAGACTTTAATGCCTGCAATAAAACTGGTGGCTGAAATTTATTAGGATTTAATATATATATATGTTATGTGAATTCCAAACATGGCCAAGCAGAAAAAATCTAAGGTTTCCACAGATCTTAAACTTCCAAAAGATCTTAAATTTTGATAAAATCCCTTCCAAAACTCAATGCCATCACCAAATCTAAGGTTACTGGTGATGGCATTGAGTTTGGAAGGGGTTTTTCAAAACTGAATTTTATTTGTTCAAAGGCTTCTTCAAAGTCTAAGACCCACAGATGCTTTGGTCAAATATCTGAGTATGGAGGGTACAATTTTGGTATGCAGGTTAGTGAAAAGAATGGCATAATGGTCTTTTTTTATAAAATGAGTTGATAATGTTTTGTAGTTAACCAGCTGTTAAAAAGTATGTTGAAACATAACCAAATAGAGGTTTGCAAGAAACAAAACCATCAGACGAGAAATGATGACTGTCACCGATGGCCGGTTTGGGCGGTTTCACGGTTTCCAACCGAACCATGAACACCTTAGACAACATGATGCATTTTTGGGCTTTCTTTGTATTAATGTAACTTTGATATAGCACGAGTCAGTTATGAGTGTAATGACTTTATTGATCTTACTATGATACACTACAAGTCAATTGTGACTGTTATCGATGTAACATGATGTATGTTTGAACTTGACACCAATTGACCAAAATAGCCAGAAGATGAAATGAATTCAACAAACCGGCCTGTATAAGTTGTAATAGTATTAAAAACAACCAATATTTCTTTAGTTTGAATTAATAAGTACAAAGTAAAGAATGGTGATATATCATGTATCACAACTAAATTTAAACATTATTTACATCTAACTAGCCGAACGAACACAACTGCTGGGTCGATAACCCCGACATCGGTGTCAATCTCCATTAAGAATAGTTGTAGGCTTTTTCCCGGGCCTCTAGTAATCATCTGGGGATTCATTACGAAGTAGTTGATTTGGTTGTACAAGTGTCAATGTATTACCCTCATGAGGGAAAGTTACCTTACTAAATTCCTCATTGACCTCGTCATACGAATGCCTATAATTCTTGGGTGGAGTCATGAGGACAACATGCTTTTTTCTATCCAGCTGATCTTGAACATAAAACACCTGGCGTGCTTGCGAGGCCAATATGAACGGATCATCCTTGTGGCCAAATTTGTTTAGGTCGACCGACGCGTAACAAAGAATATCATGTTTGACATGTTTACGGTCAACCCATTAGCACATGAAGACCGGAATTCTTTTAGTATGATAATCTAGGACCCATATCTCTTGCAAAACCCCAAAATAAAAGTTTTATCCATAGGTCACCACGTCTTTTTTGATGTGCATGTCATCCGCCTCTACACCAACCCCGCTGTTTTGGTAAACTCTACCATCATGAGATTTTGTACGAAATTCAAAACCGTTGATGTCGTATGAGTCGTATTTGTAAACGTTGCGGTGTGCTCCGTGTGCAATCTACTTTACGGTTTCCGATACAGAACCTGGGGAGCCAGCTAGCTCTCTTTCAACCTGAATTTCATTACAAGGATTAGATTCTTCACCTACATTGCAGAAACTATAAAAGAATTTTAAAAATTATAGAAGACTTAATAAATTGATCTACCTTGTCACGTAACCAATCACCAAACTTTAAAGTATGCTCCTTCTCCAGCAATGCTTGTCGTTTACCAGGCATTTGGTTTTTCAAAGAGGTCTTGTGTTGTCTGCAAGTAGGAGTATAATATATTGTGAATTAATATATATATATATATATATATATATGGGTGCAGTTACTGTACGCTAATGCCTTAACATACGGTATATTCTGATTTAATATATGGGTGCGTTTGCAAAGCGTTTAAGTTGATTTAATATATGGGTGCGTTTGCTGAGCGTTTAAGTTTTCTATATACTGTAACTGCACCCTATATATATATATATATATATATATATATATATATATATATATATAATTTAGAGTATATATGTTAGTATTACTTACTCAATATACGGCGCTATTTCAGGCGTATTCTGCAGCACATAGAAATGTGCTCTCTTGAAGAGATCAGGAGAAACTTCAACTGATTTAGCGCCTGTGACAGGAATTGTCTCCCCATTATCATCATGCTTATCGTGTGGAATACCAACAGTACTCTTGATGTTTTTTTGGTATTCGCTCAGAAACTCAATTGTTTCTTCCGCAATGTTCTCCTCAGCAATGCACTCTTCTGGATAAGTTTTGTTTCGCACATGCCCTTTGATAACCTTCATACACCTTTCAAAGGGATACATCCAACGAAAGCATGGTGGCCCACATAATTTTATCTCTCTTACAAGGTGCACGGTTAAGTGAACCATTCAAAAAATGAT
This sequence comes from Bidens hawaiensis, assembly GCF_021521415.1. NCBI lineage: Eukaryota > Viridiplantae > Streptophyta > Magnoliopsida > Asterales > Asteraceae > Bidens > Bidens hawaiensis. The sequence continues at coordinate 123,357 of NW_027495534.1, read as the reverse complement.
GGCGGAAAGTACTTCTCCAGCAAGCACAGTGTAACTATTTGCTCTTCCTGCATCTTATCAAGCTCTTCTACAATGATTTCTTTGCTACAAATTGACTTGAAAAAAAAAAACAAAGCCTGATTATAGCATTTCTCATTGGTTCTGGCATGATGGACCGTGTTGCAAGGGGCAGAAACTGTTGCATAACCATGTGATGATCATGTGATTTAAGGCCTTGTAGCTTCCTTTTTTTAAGATTCACCAAACTAGAGAAGTTAGAACAATACCCTAGTGGAGCCTTCAATTTATACAGTGTAGCTTCCTTTTTCTTGTCCTGATAATGTGAAGCATGCTGCGGGCAGTTCTGTATTGTTGCCTTTTGCTTTCGGTTGCAACTCCTTTTTAATCCCTAAAAACTCCAAATCCTTTCTAGATGCCAATCCGTCTTTTGTCCTTCCGGGAATGTTCAGCAACGTCCCGACAATACTTTCTGCCACATTCTTTTCAACATGCATCAAATTAATACAATGATGGACAGGTAAATACTTCCAATAGCTGAGCCGTTGGTACCATATGTTGAACTTCTTCCAATATGGCTGCGGCGTTGTGTTATCCCTTTTCCTCTTACTCCCACTTAGGGATTCAGATCCCTTTCCCCATTCATTGTTAATGTTTTTGACCTCGTCGTATATCTCTTCCCCTGTCATAGGCTCTTTAGCGGTTCTCATCTCCTCTTTTCCGTTGAACGTCTTTGTTTGTTTTCGGAAAGGGTGGTCATGTGATAAATACCTTCTGTGGTCAGCATAACTCTGCTTCTTTGTGTGATAAAGTCAAACACACTGAGTGTCGCCCCGACACACCACACAACCTTTGAATCCACTGTAAGGGCAACCACATAGTGTACCAAGAGCAGGGTAATCATTAATCGTCCATAACACAACTGAACGTAGTGTAAACATTTCTTGTTTATATGAATCATATGTTGGCTCCCCGACCTCAAATAAATATGCTAGATCGTCAATTAAAGGCTGTAAAAACACATCAATATTGTTTCCTGGCACTCCGGATATTAATAAGGAAAGCATGATGAATTTTCTTTTCATACACATCCAAGGTGGAAGGTTGTAAATGACTGCTAAAACAGGCCAGACACTGTGGTTTCTGTTGCCTCTATGTACGTCGACCCCATCAGGGCAAATCCCTAGACGAAGATTTCTTGGATCGCTTCCGATGGTATCGGAGTACCTGTCATCTATGGTTTTCCATGCTGGTAAATTTGATGGGTGGCGTAAAACACCGAGTTTATTGGTACTCGTGGAGTGCCATGTTAAATTCTCTGTTTTGGTCTTTGATTGAAAGAGGCGCTTGAATCGTGGAATAATGGGAAAGTACCACAGTACCTTAGCGGGCGTGTTTATGGAAGTTTTGTTAGTCTTCTCATCCACCTTCCACCTTGAATTGTTACAAACTAGACATGCTTCCAAATCCTTGTAATCCTTATAGTATATAATGCAGTCATTGATACACACATGTATCTTTTCGTATCCTGAGCCCATTGCCGTCAATATCATTTTCCCTCATACATATTATTTACCATTTCGTTATCTGCATGTAGCATCTTTTTCAACAATTTCAGAAGTTTATCAACGAACTTATGAGATACCCCGTGCTTGCTCTTCAATTTGAGTAGTTGTACTAATGCAGACAACTTGGTGAAGTCAAGACATCCTTTATATAGGGGCTTCTCAGCGTCAACAAGTAGTTGTAGAAACTGTTGATACTTCTTGTCGCCTTTGAAATTGTCTTTTGTAGCACTTACCATTTCTACAGTTTCACAGGCATCTGTTGGAATGTTCGGGTCAACAAACCCAGTATTATTATCATAATTAGTTGGAAGGCAGGTGTAGGCAAACCCAGTATTATTAACATTAGTTGGAATGTTGGTGTCGGTTTCTTCATGTTTTATCCAAGTAGTATAACTCTTATCAATTCCAAACCTGTACAAGTCATGTTCTACATCGTCTACACTAAGAGATACGTGGTTCACACACCGAACACATGGACATGAAATATAAATTGGTGGTGATGTCTCCTTGCAATTACGAACTGCAAAATGAAGAAATGCCTTAACACCATCTTTATATGCTTTACTGCACCTTTCGCCTACTGACATCCAAGACTTATCCATCTTCCAAGAATTTTTTTATTAACTGTGTCATCAACGATATATATATATATATACTAATTAACGCCAATAAATGTAACCGACTAATTAAAAGCAAAAATATTTGGTACTCACCTGAGATTAATGAAGCTGTTTGGTAGGATTGATATTGATGAGAGTTCAATAAATACACTAGCAGATCATTTATTAGGGTTTGGTGAGATTTTATTTGGTTCAATAAATACTAATTGATTTGGGAGTCTTCCAGAAGATAACTAGATCAATTGGCGGGTAAAAATGAAAATTTTAAACTTCTAAATGTCGGTATATAAATATTAGAAGAGGTTCTATTACGTTCTCTGGGTGTAGCTCAAATGGTTTAGGCGCTTGTGATTAAACATAGATTGCAAATACCGCGGGTTCGAAACTCCGGAGGGAACATCTTTTTATTAATTTTTTATAATAACCTCTTTTTAATGAAATAAATACACTGTGATTTTGAAAACACTCAAACTAAACTACTCATTAAAAGGCCTTTAAATCCGTTCAGAAACATAAAAATACATCATAATAGCTGGTCTAAAATCATAACAAAGTTTCTTAGCTTTTAATTACAAAACTAATTAAAAGACCTAAAAACAATAGGAAGCAAATAAAATACAATATCTTCACTTTTTTTTCTGATTCATTCAGTAAAGCTACACTCCTTGCAAGTTGATCCTCTAATGACTTATTTGCCCTTATCAAGATAGAAATTATGTCTGTATATCTTGTGCACACATCAGATCTTGTGGACGAAACACAATCAGACCATGTAAAGAAATCACATTTTTTTGCCCTAAGTTAAAAAATATAGAGTTTAGGGTTAACAATTGTAGATGAATTCCAACTTTATTTGCAATTTCACTAACCTGAGATGCACAATTGTAGAACCTCTGACCTGGATTTTTGGTGGTCCTTGATGTTCTTAGAATGACTTCTTGACCACAAAAACAATAAACCTGAGATCGATTGTTACTGGATGTTGTGGTCCGCGATGAGGTTTCTTCCATAGTGAAAAAGGAGTTTTTATTGAAAACAAAACTAGATATATAAGTATATATATATAGGATGGTTTAGAAATGAGTTGTTGTACACATGCGTGTTACTAGCGTTTTAGGATATTTATATATGTCTATGTACAGTAGCGTGTTGCAAGCGTAATAGACTCTTTTGAACAAATATATAACATATTTTAAGCTAATTGATTACAAGCATTTTTAACAAAGAAAGATGAGAACCATTAATCCATATCATTCATCAAAAGATGCATCACAAAAAGTACCATTAATTACAATACATAAAGCATTTTAAGATAATCCATATATTTACAATGCATTACAAAAAAACCAAAAAGAGAGAAGCTAACATCACCATCACTCCACCTTGTCCACAGTCTCTGCCCCCATCTCCTTAAAACTCATGTTGGTTGACACCGTAGTTATGGTGTCAACCAGGGTCTCACACACTGAGTCGTAGCATTCAGATTGTTGTTTCTGATAATCAGCAACCATTGATCGAAACTCATTGTCGTCTTCCCACAACATGAGTTTACAGGAGTTGAAGGTCTTTGTTTTTTCGAATGCGATTGTAGCCCTAATCGCTTCGACTTTCTTCAACAAAGTGTCTTCTTTCTCTTTCTCATGATCCATGGTTGTTTTCACTATGGTCTTCACGGTTTTGTCAGAAGAATACATTTTTATTATCTTTCTGAAACTGTTAGTGTGATTGAATAACCAGTAAGTTAGTAAGTTTGATTTGTAGTAAGATATAGTAAGATCTAGTAAGATATAGCTTAACTTTAATGTAGGCTATCATTACCATAATATTTTTCCCGGCATTTTTGACAGGTGAGTATAATTATGATCAATTAATTCTGACAGGTGATATAAATGCAAGTAATCTCTAGATTAAACAAAAACACATGAGACAAGTTTATGCGCTTCCAAGCGTGGGACACCCTTTTGTTTTTTTATTACAGAGTTACTATTCGTCTGGTTGCGTTTCCCAAGCGTGGGACACCCTTTTGTTTTGTCTGTGAGCCTTTTGGTTATATATACCTACACCACATTTGTGAAACTCATATACCTACATAATTTTAAATTATTTTTTTAGTTAATAATGGATTGCTCGTCATCATCATCATCATCCAGGTCCTACAAGGCTGCCCTCAGAAGGCATATTGAGGCTCAAACCGAGATAGATAAAGCTTGTCGGGAAACTCTTACTGAAGAATTTGTAAAGACTAGCAACAACTTGGATGCCAGGGATGTCATTGCAAAAGTTCTTACTCGAATGCCCGCTAGTACTATCCGAGATCTTGTTGTTTTGTTTATGGTTGATGTAGGACAGAGAGAGCTTGACGAGTTAAAACTTTTGGGCAAGGCAATTCTTGAACTGAATTGCTCAATGGAATTGAAGTTGAAGTTTCTTATGTCACTCAGAGATTAGTATGTGATGGTTTTTCATGAGTGTTTATGATGTAGTGATTGTGTGTTTTTATGTGTGTCACCCAGAGATTAGTAGTAATAAAATTTGTATGTTTGTGATGGTATGTTTTGGTAATTATAAAATTTTTATGTTTGTGTTAAAACATTGATTCAACATGTAAATATTATCTTAAAGTGCATTACAAACTGTTAACAGAAGACTAGAGATCACCATAACAAGTATCTTAAAGTACATATCGGTCAGTTTTGAAATCATTCAAATTTTTTGTTGCCTTATCATAAGTTCATCAATCAACTCTTCTACGGTTAAACGAGTGTCGTCATTTTCATGGAATAGCAGTGCTTTATTGATAAGAGTATTTCTCTTTTGGTTTATATCCGAGAGGAGGATTTTGCACAAATACTTTGACCTCAACCATTTTAGTTGTCTTTGTTGTTTATCGCCTTCCTTTTTGAAATTACACCCCCATGGTCTCTTCCCATCATATGTCTCCATGTGTCTCATAGCAAAAATACCACAATCTATTCCATTATTTCTTGTTCTCCATGTCATCTTCAATCTATTGATTGTTGCTACTTGGATTTGTTGAGTAATGGGGTGTTTAATTGTTTTAAGATACATGCAAAAGATGTTTCTCTAAACAAAATAGAAAGCAATTTAAGTATGTTTTTTGGGTTAAAGGTATATATGTTTACCAGTATATCAGGAGTCTTTCCGTATCTTTGTTCCAAATTCTCTCTAATTGCTTTTGATTTGTCTTCTAAGCTTTTAAACTTTGCATTAGCTTGTATTTATTGATTTGCACTGTTGTCAAGTAATTCTATCACTCATGTTTGAAGATTGAAGGTAACCACAAAGAAATGATCGTTTTGTAGAATTGGCACGAGCACTATAGCAACCTCCTTAAGTGATAGAATTCCACTCTTTGCCATATCTGTTTCGATGTTGTCTTTCAACACATCCAGTCTTTCTTTGTCTGTGAAACCCATTGACTCAGCATAATGGTCACTTGTCTGTATAATAATTAAAATGCAGATGATTAAAGCGTTTATTGTGCGTTTTCTAATAGTACAAACAAAATAGATTAATTTGTACCAGCACAGTGCTTGAAGCAAAGAATCTGAACGGTGATGCTGCAGATTTTTTCTTTTCTTCGTAGTTCATTACTTCACTGAATGCATCCATTGCACTGGTAGCTATATAACGCCAGGACAGAAGCTTTCAAATACCACCTTGAACGAGTCTGTGTGAGTGGACTTGTAGACCTCCTCCCAAATGTCTCCAAAACAAAAAAATATATACTCTGAAATTATTTATTCATCTTCTGTGACACTAGCGGATACGTCAACCTCTCTCAGAAGATTTGGAGAGTTCAGTGTAATGAGGCTATCACTTGTTGACAATCTGGTGCCAACTGTTAAACATAAAACAACTCACATTAAATTTGACTGAAAATAATTGTAACTATTATTAAATACCTTCAACCCCTTTTGGTTTTTATTTATAATTAAATACCTTCTTTTTCCCACGCAACCACTGTATTAACAACTTCATTAATATCTGCGCACGAGACATTGTTTTCTTGACCTGCATCACCTGCATCATTTTTTACGACAACCAAAGATGTAATATGTTCAACTGTGATTATAATTAAGCTGGTATATAATTAAGCTTGTACATATATGATATACCTTTTTGAGCAGCCACTGGACCACCAACACCAACATCTGAATCAACTGCATCACACAGATGTAATAAGTTTAAAATAACAGCATAAGTGTTTTAAGAGCGTTTTAATTATACTAATAATTAATTTAGCCCAAATACATTTTAGAGCAGTCACTGGACCACCAACATCTGAATCTTGTGTTTTAGGGACCACATTATTAGTGAATCTGTTTTCCCATTCACAACATCTAGCAAAGATATTCTCATTTGATGGATGTCTATCCTTTCCTTGACGGACCAACTCGTTGATCTCGGAGAAAATTTTATCAAATTTCTTCAACTTGTTATCCATTGCCTTATTCCAAGACTGTAAAAGGAAAATATAGTTATTGTTAATTCAAAAACATTTTCAATTTATCCCAGCCAGTTATAATGGAGTTAAATAATAGTCAACAAGCACGATAGGCATTTGCAAACTTAAAGGTGAATAATCGCTTACATAATCATCCAAATCATGTTCAGCTGTTTGATCGGCATTATCTGTTTTAGATGCATTTTGACCATCTGTTTTTTAATTACATATCATGTTGTATTACATATGAATGTAGAGATCAGAGATATGAGAGTTTTTTAGAAGAAAATAACAAGTTTAATACCATGTTCTCTCCTCAGCTGCAGTGTTTTCTTCAACTCCAGGCTTACTGGCAGCACTAACCGTCACAGCAGCAAAAGCAGCCATAGCAGCAGTCTCATCAAGTCTCTTCCCGACAGCACTAACTGTCACAGAAGCAGTAGCAACAACAGCAGCATCAGCAGTCTCATCAAGTCCCTTCCTGGAAGCACTAACGGTCACATCAGCAGGAGTAGCAGCAGCCGCATCAATCCCTTTCCCGTCAACACTAAACGTCACAACAGCAACCTCAGTAGTATCTTCTTCTAAGGAAGGACCATTATTCTCCAAGTATTTTTCCATCTTATTAAGAGTAGTTGTTGTTATGTAGTTGACTGCAGGCGTTGTGACAGGAGTCCCAAATGGACCATATTTTTTCTGGTATTCATGCGTGTAAAGCATCACAAGTAAGGTGATCGGACCGTTGTATTAATCGTCGATACCTCTCCATTCTTCCTTTCTCATTTTCAAGTTTTCAATAACATAGCTGCACCAGTCCATATTTGGAATATCTGAGGTTTTATCAATTGCGGAGATGAATCGTTGATTGACTGTTGTTGATTTTGTCACAAATCCTATACGGGTGTTGAACAACACAAGGAAATTAATCTTAAACAGTTCACCAACTCCTTGATCCGCGGCCAGTTTGTCTTTCACATGCTTTATACTTATTCTTGAATTTGTCGGGAATTGATTTTTGAACAAATCTGTAGTAACATCTTCCCCCAATCTTGGTCTACTCTTGTCTAAAACAGGAATCCTACCCATTGGTATCCCCAACACTTCCTGTACTTTTTGTGGTGTTATCTTAATAACACCGCTCCCAATGTTCAATTCATTTAAACGGTTATTATAGTTCATGAGCAACCAATATCCCAAAGTTGTTGGAGTTTGGGTTACTTGAAGTCTTAACATTGACCCGAAACCCATTTCTTCCACACAAGTTTTTTGGGCAGTGGTCATTGCCTTCACTGCATCAACAATATTACAAGGTGCACACCAATTCTTCAATTTTTTGTCTACAAATTCAACAAAAGGTTTTCACATCTCGGTTGGCTTCTTTTCTTTAATGGCTTTCTTTTTCGGAGGCTGAAAGTCCGGGTCAGAAGTGCTGTGTTCCACCTGTTTCCGCTTTGACAACAACCTGCCGATTTTTGTGTCAAGGTCTGAATCAGAGTCTGCTTCCACAACATGTTTTGTTTTCCCCACCGGAGCAACTTTTTTAGTCTTCCTTTTATCAGTCTTGTTTTTTTCGACAACTGAATCACACACATACAATAAAACACGAGGGTAGGGGATAACAACATGAATCACAAGGAAACAGAAATCTCTTATCAAACATCACAATGATAAATTCTCATACCAAAGCCATAACACGCTAATCATACACTTATAACATGCTTTAATATTATACATAGATTTAAAAAAAACAAAGATATGTATTACAACAACAACACGCTTATCAAAAGCATTAATACATTCAAACAAATGCTTACATTTTAAGATTAAGTAAAGCTAAAACGCTAAAAAAATCATAAATTAACACATGTTTCATTTTTATTCTGAGACCTATCATGCTTTTGCTTCGTCCTTGGTTCCGTTCCAGAAGTAGATGAGTTAGGGTTCTTCATTTTGGTTCCGTTCCAGAATAATTAAACCACTTGTGCTTGTGCTTGTGCTTCACAGTAGAAACGAATCGCCGACGGTTTTTAGGAATATTGACTTACGAGGTTGAATTTTGGGAATAATTATCGCCATTCCAGAATAGATGAGTTAATCGTACGGTTAGTATTGTATAGTAACAAAAAGGCGCGTGCTTTTAAATTTTAATCGTATAGTTTGTATTGTATATTAGCAATATATCTATATATAATACTAGATGGTGGTGGACGGTGGCGGAGGTGTGGTGGTTCGTGGTGGCGGATGTGTGGTGGTGGGTGGTGGTGGTGGGCAGTGGGTGGTGGTGGCGGAGGTCGATGGTGGTGGTGGTGGGTGGGTGTTGGTGGAGGAGGTCGGTGGGGGGTGGTGGTGGTGGTGGTTAGTGGGTGTTGGTGGTCGATGGGTATAAATAAATGTATATATATTTTTATATAATATTAGTGGGTGGTGGTGGTGTGGTGGGTGGTGGTGGAGTGTGGTTAGTGGTTGGTGCTGGAGGTCGTTGTGGCGAATGTGGGCGGTGGATGGTGGTAGTAGGTGGTGTGTAGTATGATTGCGGATATGTAATACATGAGACGATGACGGTGCTATCTCGTATGATGACCATGATGATTGGCCCAATTATGATGAGACGATGCTAATATAACAACCTGGGTTGGTGGTGGTTATCATATTGATGTTGCTAACCTATATAGTACGGTTTGCTTACGCCAACCCATACGATGGCGACTGTAGCTCGTACGACGAGCATGACGTCTATGATGATGATCACAAATATATATGATGATGATCAATTATATGTACCTATATGACAATACGCCACACAGGCTCACACACACACACACACGCACACTTTCATATATATATATATATATATATATATATATGTGTGTGTGTTGATGATGATGGTGACACAAATGTTTAATGACATGTAACCTGTATGATCGACGATGGCCATGATAACGTATACGATGGTCATACTGATGGTAGCATGTACGACTGATGATGTCGTTTGATGACGACAACAATTCATAAGATGGTACCGACAGTGATCGCTAATATTGGGCGTTTTGTTTACGATAACCCATACGATGCTGACTACATCCCGTACATGGAAATTGGATGATGATGATGATGATGATGATGATGATGTGTAACGATGATGACGACACTTATAGCGAGATATATGTTACCAGTATGATCAACGCCGACTACGATAGCCTATACAATGACCACGTTGATTACCCACACGTCTGATGATGATGCCATTTCATGGTGACGGTGATCGATGATTATGATGATGATAACCACTATAATACATGATAACCATGATAACTTTATGATGTTGATCATCATCATAACACATATGGTGATGATGATAACCATGTGATAATTATAACACTAGAATGTTATGAGCTTCTCTATTACGAAGTTGTAAATCTTATCCAGAAAATCTTACTAATGGTTATGATAATACTTCACTAATGGAAAAAAAATTAATTTTATTTAAAAAATACGATTTATTAAACGAACTCAACTTTTAACGAAATTTAATACCGGAATGTTAGTAAAAAAAACTAAAAGTAAATGTTTTTATACTATTTTTAAAAATTTATAAAACAAAAACCAAATTATATATATAATTAAATGTGTAGAAATAAATAAAACCAAAAGTCAAACCCCTTTTAACTTCAAAACCCTAAATCGACTTCTACTTCGCTCTACTGTAATTCGTATTTACTGTAATTCGTAAGAACATAAAAATGCCACGTATCAATAATGGAGTTAAGTTCCTGGTAGATATCGACAGCGATTCCATGAGTAGGGTGGTATGTTAATGTTATCTGGTTAATTTGTTTTTATGGAACATTTTACAGTTTTGCAACATATACATTCTAAGAACATTTTTTGTGTTATTTATAGCTCATTCCTAAAGCTGTTCAACCAATGTTTGCTGACATGAAATCGAATACCGGCTGTTGATTGATTTATGATCAAAGTGGTAGAACGTTTTCTGTTTTTACAATCAAAGTACTTGATGACTTTTATTTTGGAATCGGTTGGACTGAATTAATCAGAGAATGTTGTATAGAAGCTGGAACATATGTTGTTTTTGAGGTTAAGTCAACATCTATGTTGAACATGTTTACTTTCAAAAGAAACGTAAATGATCAATCCGGTACTATGATATGTATTCCAGTCAGAAACTGACACGTCCATTACTTAGTAAGTTTTAATTTCTGTTTTTAATGATTGTTTCCAAATTCAAATGTCTTTTAATTAACATGTTTAACAGGATTTCCCTGAGTGGTACGTGATTCAAGAATTTGGTGAAAATTGGATGAATTTGCTTTTCGAGCTTATTGCTCCAGATAGAGTGTTGTTTAACGTTTCATGTCATTGGGATGGAATGGGTTATAGGCTAGAGGATGGATGGATTGAGGTTTTTAAACAAACCAACTTGAAAGGTGGTTCGTTTGTTGTGTTTGAAATCATATCAGATAACACATTTCATATTAATGTCTTTCATGAAGATGGTGTAGAATTTATCCTTCATGGTCCGAATCAGCTGTTTCTCAACTACCAATTAAGCAATCAAGGTAGTTCCTCCCAAAACCCAATTCATCTTGATGAGCAAAATGATGACTCTAAAATCGTCTTCCACATGGACGTCACCAAGAAATTGGTAAATTGAATTTTTAAATTTCTTTTTTATTTACAAGTATATTTGAAATTTGCTTTTCACGGCGTCTTCCGGGTCACATGGCTACCAAGATTGATGCCTATGATGGAATGCTAATCACTTTGGTCAATCCCGAAGGTCGTAAAAAAATGAAACTCCATGGTGAACTGTCAAAGCTGAAATTCAGATATTCTTTACAAAAATGGAAAATTTTCAAGGAGGAAAATGATTTACAGATCGGTGATAAGTGCAGATTTGAATATGACTTCAATGAAGGTAGTTTGTTACTTTCAAAAGTTGATTAGTGATTTGGTAATGTTTGGAACATTTGGAAATATTTGGTGATGTGTTTGGCGAATTTTGAAACATTTGTGATTTGGTAATATTTGTATGGTTGTATTGATACACTTTTTAGTTTATTGTGTTGAATGTTGGTTGGTTAGCTTTCAATGAAGGTACTTTGTTAGTTTCAAAAGTTGATTAGTGCAAGAATGCTCGTTGTGTTTGGTGATTTTTGGAACATTTGTGATTTGGTGACTTTGGGAAACATTTGTGATTTGGTGACATTTGTGATTTTTGGAACATCTGTTATTTTCATGTTTAGATGGTTGTATTGATACCTATTTTAGTTAACTTTTAAATGCTTTACTTTTATAGTTTCTTGTAACATATTGTTTTGAATGTTGGTTGGTTACATATTTTAGTTTATTGTTTTAATGGTGCCTTTTGTATGAAAACTTTTAATGAATGGTAATAATGAAGTATCTTAAAACAAATCGAGAAAACTAAAAACACTTGGTTAAATCTAAAAATAAAACAAAAACACTTTGTTAAAAAACACTATTACGCTTGTAACACGCTAATGTACAAAAAATATAAAATATCCTAATACGCAAGTAACACGCTTATCCAACCATCTTCTGTCAAAGTGTCTATTTAATAATATATAAATATCCTAATACGCAAGTGACACGCTTATCCAACTGTAACGATTCCGGCAAATTCAGGTATACCCTAGCCGGAATATACCATTTATGTGTTATTTAATACTGAATATATAAATTATAATGTGTTTATACGAGTATATAAGATTCACAAGTATGAATTATACTCGAATGTACAGCTAGTCGTATTGGAATTACGATTAACCGATGAACGATTATTGAAACCCGATCGAATCGGGGATTACATTATAGACGAAATATATGATGTTTAGTAAGGTTTACGAAGTATTAAGGCTACAGGATAAGTGAATTATAGCACAGAAAAAGGATTTCGATTTATTGGTACGTCGGTACAATAAACGAAACCTTTAACATCAAACCAAGCAAGAGAAGATCGATCAAGCCGAAAAAGATGCACAATGACCGACAATATGATGTGTTGAGTCAATAAATGTCATGGTTTAAGTTTTTAAAGTTTTTAAATCGGTTTTATATAAATTTTATTTTAAAGCCGAAAAAAACGACCGTTTTAGCCTCGTTTTAAGCCGAATTAAGTGTTTAACCGAAAAACGAACTGAACCAGATTATCCACAACATTATCCGGATTACACAATCCGAATGTGTGGCCAAGGTTTGAGATGTGGGCCCCACCCCACACCATACATGGACCGATCGGTCCATTTGGTGCACACACACATATCATTTTTTTTTAACACTCCAACTCCACATTTCTCTTAACACTCTTCAACATTCATCCAAAAACCCAAGTTTTTAAGCAAGAATCATAAGGTATAAACATGTTATTATGGTTTAATCTTGGTTTTAATTCCAAAATCTTGAGAAAATGAGGTTTCAAGTGAAAAATGGGTGAAAACCCGAGATGAAACCGATTCTTGCATGATCAAGTGATGTATACAAGTTATACAAGGGATCTTGGTCCAAGAAAGGAGTTAAAAGAGTCAAAAACGAATTTTTACGGTTAAAATCTTTGTTTTGATGTCTTAACCGAAACCATGAAAGGAATGGCTTGATTGTGGGTATAACTTGCTTGGTGTGGTGTTATTGTGCTTGTAGGTGTTATATCTAGTTGCTAGCAAAGGCTAGAAAGCAAGATCTTTGCGATCTAAAGCTAGAAACACAAGGTAGTTCGGTTTTTCGTATGATTTGTGTGATTTGGACAGATTGTGGTAGACTTAGATTTGGGTCATGAAATTTCACAGAGATGATCTACACATGAAAATATGAGATCTGTGAAATTTTGGTAATTTTTGGATAAAGGATGAATATTTGGTGAATTTAATGCTCGGTTTTTGGCTAAAAATGGTGAAAAATAGCTAAACATCATGAAAAATTCTGGAAATATTGAGATAAGCTTTTTATAACATTTAAAGGTCACACACAAAATTTCAGGTCCATTGGAGAAGTCTAAGTAGGCTTTTCGGTAAAACGAGTTCTAGGGTTTTCTAGCTCGGTTTTGGTGAAAATGGCATGAAAAATGAGTTTTTGGTTCAGTAAAAATTACTGGGAACTATGTGGATGGCAGGAGCCTTCCCAGAAAAATTTGGGATTTTTCTAAGGTCGTTTGGTATTTTCGACATATTTGGTGTTTAAATGACGTTTAAAAATAGATAAATAAATGTTAAATATAAAAATTAATTCTGGAAATATTTTTATAAAATTCCTTACTGTCAAAAACTGATTTGTGCAAAATTTCAAGATCCGAGACTAAACGGATAATTATTTGTGCTAAACAGAACATAAAAACAAACTTTTAAAGCTTAAAACGCGTGGTAAACCGGCAAAGTTCGCCTAAGCGAGCTGACTGGTGTATAAAAACCCTAAAAATGGACTATTTTCATGAAACTAAGTTAATCAAGTAAAAATAAATCATCCGAAAGTAATTCGGATGATTTGGGTAGTTTTACCCGATTTAGCAGTTTCCGGTATACTAAAGACGGAAACGGGCCCCGCGGCCAAACGGGGTGTCTAAACCAAGCTTTAATTTCACCACTTTAATTAAAATATCAGTAACAACTATTTTCGGGTCGTATGTGACCAAACTCATTTTTGAAAACATAAAGACGGTTAACCGTGCTAGGCACGCAAAACGAGAAAACAAACTAATGGTAATTTTGACTAAAGAACTCTAAGTGATATCACAATCTAAGTCCTGAGAAGTGTTTCGGGGTTAACATTGTCCCCGGATCGTGTACTATACTGGGTTAACAGTGTCCCAGACGTACCGGTTAACACGAATTTAAGTTATATTAATAGAAATTGTGTAGTAACGACTTAGGGATCGTATTACAGATCCGGACCGGTAGCTGTGCACAGTATTACATCTTTGCTCACAAAAAGGTGAGTTTCACGAGCCCCTTTTTATTGAACTGTTTTAAATATTTTCCCGGGGCGGAAAGCATGTTTTATCAAAGTGTTTAAGTACATGCCGATCGCATGGAAATGAATGTATTTATATAATGTTTATTGTACGGGAATCGTACGGTAATGTATTAAGATGGTAATTGTCTGAGTTGCTAATATTGTAAGACCCGAAACAGTGTTCTGGGTTAACAGTGTCCCCAGAGGTTATTAAATGTATTTCTGGGTTAACAGTGTCCCCAGAGGTTATTAAATGTGTTTCTGGGTTAACAGTGTCCCAGGGGTTGTTAAATGTATTTCTGGGTTAACAGTGTCCCCAGAGGTTATTAAATGTGTTTCTGGGTTAACAGAGGTTTCACTTGTATGCTCAGCATAATTACATCGTTAATTTATGATTATTAAAATGATTTGTCATGGTTTATTTAAATTAGTGAAACTCACCAACTATTCGTAGTTGACCCGTTTCCTTTACATGCTTTCTAGGTACACCCAAATTGGAATGAGTGATACGTGCTTGATGATGTGTGCTATTTTGTGGAAGCTTAAGAGTCTATATTTTGTATTAAATATGTTAACGTACTATTGGTAAAACTTATGTGATAACGCCTAGTCGGTAACGAAACTCGGAACAATGTAATACGTTTAAATTATTGTAGTGGTGTTTTCTTTATAAGCAATGCTGTTGATATCAGATGTGTCTGTTACATCCCGTTTACGTTTCCGCTGCGGTTACGGGGTGTTACAGAACTTGGTATCAGAGCCATTGGTTATAAAGAATTAGGATGTCTTTAAAAGATACCTAAAATATAACCAGTAGCTCAAGTGTTATAGGATCTGAATATCAACTAATAATTTATTGTGACAAGGTCTAGATGAACTTGGATGGACAAGTGAGTTATTATGGTCCGGAACATAATAACAGACTTGTGCGCACGAGGGAATTCAGGGGAAGTCACGGGGGACTTTAATAGGTAAAATTGGCAACATATGTGCAAATATATGATAATATAGTTATGTGGTTAAGTTGTATAAGTAAGTGCATATTAATTTGATTATGATTTACACTATGGAAAGAACTACATGTTTGTTAACTTGTGTGCAGGAAAGAATGTCGAGAACTCCTAGTTTGTCGATGGAGGAGGACCCAGAGGAAGTCAGCTCCGGGAACTCTGGGAGCATACGCGTATCATCCAGCTCTGAGCCTAGCGAGGCTAGTCGTAGGAGCTCTGGCCAGTCCTCCCCAGTCAGGATTGTCAGATCCCCTACCCCGCCCGCACCACAGGCCATCCCTGTCCCGCCCGGATTCGGACCCCGCCTCACAGCGCGGATCAGTGTCCCACATGTCCCACCTACCTCGCCCCCACCCAGACCTGCTACCCGCAGGGGCGAGTCCTCCCGCTCCCAGCCCGAGCCTATGACTCCACCCGTGTGGGGCCTCCCTAGGCAGGAAAGGGATGCGGCGGCATGGCTTCGAGTGCTCACCGAGCAGGTGAATGAGCACTCCGCCGCCTTGACAGTGGGAGTGCAGAGGCGGATGTACCTGGGGGACTGCATACTGGACCACCAGTATGCGATTTCGCAGCTGAAGAGGGAGTGCTCATACTCCCAGTGGATGATCGGCCGGATGGAGACGCGGATCCGGGTTATGCTGGCTGTGATGGTGGTGTTGGTGGCTGTTTTGGTGGGGTTGGTATACCACCGTGTTTAGTTGTGTTAGGATGGGAGTAGACAGGGACCGCTTTTTGATACTCTGTGTAAGCAGTTAGTGGTGATGCTAACATAGAGTGAATCTTGGGTAGTTATAATACAACCACTGGCCCTTAGGGGGTCTCTTTTGGGGTATATCATTATAGATACTTTTGGGTATCATTCAAGCACTGACCCATTGCGGGTTATGTCGAGATGATGCCGACATAGGCCCTATGTAGGAAAACTTAACTTATGTAATGATGACAGGAAAGTATGTGAACTGACATGGATGTAATATGTACTAATGTTTGATAATGAATGGAATGTTTGTTGTGTTTTATGATTGAAACTTGTATTAATTATATGTATTTTCTGATGATGTGTAGAATGGCACCAAAACGATCAGCTCAAATGTCGGAAGTAGATGTGAGCCGTTTGATTGCTCAACAGTTAGAGGCGGCGATACCGGATATAGTATCGCGCATCGCCGCCAGTATTAACAATTCGACCAATCCAACCCCTCCGAGCAATCAACGACCACCAATAATGACGGGGAACAAAATGTTAATCCTCCACAAAATGATGACACGATTCCGAGTAATGACGCACCGCCTAGGGTGGTCGTTACGGGCAGTAATGGCCCTATACCAACTGTAGAGACGAACCGTACTGAACCGATTCCTGCATCCAGGGGATGTTCGATCAAAGACTTTATGTTGTGCAAACCTCTAGAGTTTAGCGGGTCTGAAGGACCAAATGGGTTGGTTAAGTGGATCGAGAAAATAGAATCAGTTGTGAACATCAGCAACTGCCCCGAGGACTGTGTTGTAAAGTACGCCACCTGCACATTCACGGACCATGCCTTGACATGGTGGAACACAATAGTGCGGGCCCGGGGTCAGGCAGCGACAAACCGCATGACCTGGACAGAGCTTAAGGCTCTTGTACTGGGGCATTTCTGCCCGAAAAACGAATTGCAGAGATTAGAAAATGAATTGTGGAACCTGGAGATGCAGGGGGCAGACCATTTGAGGTATACGAACCGGTTTAATGACTTGTCGCGATTGGTGCCATGGCTGGTCACCCCAGAGTCGAAGAGGGTTGAGCGTTATATTTGGGGGCTAACTCCCGTTGTAAGGAGTATAGTCAATTCTGGGGGACACCAGACGTATGAGGGTGCGGTGACGCAGGCTGGTATCGTCACATATGATTTCGTAAGGAGCGGTTCACTGAAGGTGGCAGGAGAATACGCTGGGGGAAAGCGGGGTACACATGACCATAGGATCCAGGAAAAGCAGCAAAATAAACGTGCTAGGCCCACTGCCCAAAACTACGCCATGACTAGTTCAGGCGGAAGACAAGAACCGCAGAAGGGAACGTTTCCTAGGTGTGGGAAATGCGGTTACCACCATGGTGGCGTGTGCAAAGAGGTGGTGTGCCACCGGTGTGGCAGGATTGGACACTACGCACCAAGTTGTAGGACAAACCTGAACAACCTGAACCGACACCGCAACCTATCCGTGCGCAGCCATTTAAGACCCAACCAGCCCGACAACAAAACCCGCAAGGAAACCAAATGGTGACCACCAGCCGTGCTTGCTATGAATGCGGCAGCACGGATCACTTCAAAAGACACTGTCGGAAACTGAACCAGGGAGGAAACGGGAGGCAACCCACGGGTCAGGCATCGTCGTCCAATCCGGCGCGAGGCCGAGCATTTGTGATGGGGGCGAACGAAGCACGCCAGGACCCCAGCGTAGTGACAGGTACATTCCTCGTCTCTGATCATTACGCTTCTGTATTATTTGATACAGGCGCCGATAGAAGTTTTGTTTCTGTTAAATTCCTATCGATTGCAAACCTTCCAATTAGTGAAACCATAGAACCTTACACCGTAGAAGTCGCTAACGGTAAAACCATGATAGTTAATCAGATAATTCGGAATTGCCCTTTTATTCTGAACGAACAATCCTTTCTGATTGACTTGTTACCGGTAGAATTGGGTAGTTTCGACGTGATAATGGGAATGGATTGGTTAGCACGTAACAAGGTAGAAATAAACTGTGAAAAGAAAATCGTCAAGATCCGGGTGTTGGATGACGAAGAGGTATTAGTGCAGGGTGAGAAGTCGGGCAATATGATACCGTTTATATCCCACCTCAAGGTGTTAAAATATATACGCCAGGGATGCGTGGCATACCTAGCGAGCCTGACGGCCACGGATCCTGAGGAAAAACGGGTGGACGATATCCCAGTAGTACGCGAATTTCCACAAGTTTTCCCAGAGGAACTTCCTGGATTACCGCCAACCCTACAGGTCGAATTCAGAATCGATCTATTACCTCAAGCTGGCCCTGTTGCTAAGGCACCCTACCGACTTGCACCATCAGATATGCAAGAATTATCCAACCAGTTGCAAGAATTGTTGGATAAAGGACTTATACGTCCTAGTTATTCCCCGTGGGGTGCACCGGTACTATTCGTGAAAAAGAAGGACGGAAGCCTTAGAATGTGCATTGATTACATGGAGCTGAACAAGTTGACAATCAAAAATAGGTATCCTCTCCCCCGAATTGATGACCTGTTCGACCAACTGCAAGGTGCGAGCTATTTCTCAAAAATTGATCTTAGATCGGGATACCATCAGGTTAGAATTCAAGAGGAGGATATCCCAAAAACCGCATTCCGGACTCGCTACGGCCATTACGAGTTCTTAGTTATGCCTTTCGGGCTAACAAATGCGCCAGCAGTGTTCATGGATCTCATGAATCGAGTCTGTAAACCCTACCTCGATAAATTCGTCATCGTGTTTATTGACGATATTTTGATATACTCGAAGAGTAAAGAAGAGCACGAGCAACACTTAAGATTAATTTTAGAGCTTCTAAATCAGGAGAAGTTATATGCAAAATTCTCCAAGTGTAACTTCTGGTTACAAGAAGTGCAATTCCTTGGTCACGTTATAAACCATCAAGGAATACACGTTGATCCAAGTAAGGTTGAAGCAGTTAAGAATTGGCAAGCGCCTAAATCGCCAAAGGAAATCCGCAAATTCTTAGGCTTAGCTGGATATTATCGTCGATTTATAGAGAACTTTTCCAGCATCGCCCAACCTTTAACCCTTCTGACCCAAAAAGATCGAAAGTATGAATGGGGTGAAGAGCAGGAAACGGCGTTTCAAACGCTAAAACAAAGATTGTGCCAAGCGCCGATCTTAAGTCTCCCCGACGGAGACGATGGTTTTGTCGTGTATTGTGACGCATCCCGGAGAGGGTTAGGATGTGTGTTGATGCAAAATAATAAGGTTATAGCCTATGCTTCTCGACAGTTAAAAATACACGAGAAAAATTACACTACTCATGACTTAGAACTGGGAGCGGTTATCTTCGCACTTAAAATCTGGAGACATTATCTCTACGGTACAAAGTGCACCATCTTCACCGATCATAAAAGTTTGCAACACATATTCGATCAGAAAGAACTGAATATGAGGCAACGAAGATGGGTCGAGTTGTTAAGCGACTATGACTGTAACATCCGTTATCACCCCGGCAAGGCTAACGTCGTAGCCGATGCCCTGAGTAGGAAGGATCGGGTTAAGCCATTGCGAGTGCGAGCACTGGAAATGATAGTCCAGTCGAACCTTTCGGACCTGGTTCGAGTCGCTCAACGCGAAGCGTTGAAAGAGGAACAATTGGAAAAAGAGGGACTTTACGGTAACGAGAAGAATTTCGAACAGCGCGTGGACGAAATTCTCTATTTCAAAAATCGGATTTGGATCCCGACCCTCCATGACCTTCGAGAACTAATCATGGACGAAGCGCATAAATCGAAATATTCCATACATCCGGGATCGGATAAGATGTACAAGGATGTGAAAGAGTTCTACTGGTGGCCGGGTATGAAAAAGGATATAGCCACACACGTTGGCAAGTGTACGACGTGTGCGAGGGTTAAGGCGGAGCACCAGAAACCCTCGGGGATGTTACAACAACCGGAAATTCCCGAATGGAAATGGGAGCAAATCACGATGGATTTTGTGACACATCTCCCTAAGACGTCCCGTGGACACGATGCAATTTGGGTAATCGTGGATCGACTAACCAAGTCGGTACATTTTATTCCGATTAGAAATAATTATAACACCGAAAGACTTGCGCAGATTTATATAAATGAAATTGTGTCTCGTCATGGGATACCCATCTCAATCATCTCCGATCGAGATAGCCATTTCACCTCCAATCTTTGGCAAGCTGTACAAGAAGCGCTGGGAACGCGTATTGATCTAAGCACAGCTTACCACCCTTAGACCGACGGTCAGTCTGAGAGGACCATCCAAACACTGGAGGATTTGCTTCGTGCATGCGTACTGGATTTTAAGGGAAATTGGGATCAACATCTCCCACTCGTTGAATTTTCCTATAATAACAGTTACCATAGCAGTATTAAGGCAGCACCTTATGAAGCATTGTATGGACGGAAGTGCCGATCACCACTCTGCTGGACTGAAGTGGGCGACACACAGGTTATTAGATCAGATCTGGTCCAGGAAACGACCAGCAAAATCCTTGAAATTAAGAACAATCTGAAGGCCGCACGGGATCGGCAGAAGAGTTATGCCGATACCCGTAGAAAACCGTTATTATTTGAGAAAGGTGATAAAGTTTATTTGAAAGTATCACCTTGGAAAGGAGTAGTCAGATTTGGAAAGGCGGGGAAGATAGCCCCTAGATACATTGGACCATTCGAGATTACTGCAAAAATCGGTCCTGTAGCATACCGATTAGAACTGCCTGATGAATTAAGTGCAGTTCACAACGTGTTTCACGTGTCAAACTTGAAAAGGTGTCTGTCGGATGAGACATCGGTGTTACCACTAGAGGGTGTCCAATTAAACGATAAGCTTAATTTCGTAGAGGAACCCATAGAAATAGTGGACGGGAAAATCAAGCAACTTAGACACAATAAGATCTCGTTGGTCAAGGTTATATGGAACTCGCAACGAGGCCCAGAATATACATGGGAACGAAAGGACGAATTTCGGAAGAAATACCCCCACCTATTTCCTCAAAAGGAAGTAGTTGACGCGTAAAATTTCGAAGACGAAATTTTTATAACGGGGGGAGAATGTAACGATTCCGGCAAATTCAGGTATACCCTAGCCGGAATATACCATTTATGTGTTATTTAATACTGAATATATAAATTATAATGTGTTTATACGAGTATATAAAATTCACAAGTATGAATTATACTCGAATGTACAGCTAGTCGTATTGGAATTACGATTAACCGATGAACGATTATTGAAACCCGATCGAATCGAGGATTACATTATAGACGAAATATATGATGTTTAGTAAGGTTTACGAAGTATTAAGGCTACGGGATAAGTGAATTATAGCACAGAAAAAGGATTTCGATTTATTGGTACGTCGGTACAATAAACGAAACCTTTAACATCAAACCAAGCAAGAGAAGATCGATCAAGCCGAAAAAGATGCACAATGACCGACAATATGATGTGTTGAGTCAATAAATGTCATGGTTTAAGTTTTTAAAGTTTTTAAATCGGTTTTATATAAATTTTATTTTTAAGCCGAAAAACGACCGTTTTAGCCTCGTTTTAAGCCGAATTAAGTGTTTAACCGAAAAACGAACTGAACCAGATTATCCACAACATTATCCGGATTACACAATCCGAATGTGTGGCCAAGGTTTGAGATGTAGGCCCCACCCCACACCATACATGGACCGATCGGTCCATTTGGTGCACACACACATATCATTTTTTTTTAACACTCCAACTCCACATTTCTCTCAACACTCTTCAACATTCATCCAAAAACCCAAGTTTTTAAGCAAGAATCATAAGGTATAAACATGTTATTATGGTTTAATCTTGGTTTTTAATTCCAAAATCTTGAGAAAATGAGGTTTCAAGTGAAAAATGGGTGAAAACCCGAGATGAAACCGATTCTTGCATGATCAAGTGATGTATACAAGTTATACAAGGGATCTTGGTCCAAGAAAGGAGTTAAAAGAGTCAAAAACGAATTTTTACGGTTAAAATCTTTGTTTTGATGTCTTAACCGAAACCATGAAAGGAATGGCTTGATTGTGGGTATAACTTGCTTGGTGTGGTGTTATTGTGCTTGTAGGTGTTATATCTAGTTGCTAGCAAAGGCTAGAAAGCAAGATCTTTGCGATCTAAAGCTAGAAACACAAGGTAGTTCGGTTTTTCGTATGATTTGTGTGATTTGGACAGATTGTGGTAGACTTAGAGTTGGGTCATGAAATTTCACAGAGATGATCTACACATGAAAATATGAGATCTGTGAAATTTTGGTAATTTTTGGATAAAGGATGAATATTTGGTGAATTTAATGCTCGGTTTTGGCTAAAAATGGTGAAAAATATCTAAACATCATGAAAAATTCTGGAAATATTGAGATAAGCTTTTTATAACATTTAAAGGTCACACACAAAATTTCAGGTCCATTGGAGAAGTCTAAGTAGGCTTTTCGGTTAAAACGAGTTCTAGGGTTTTCTAGCTCGGTTTTGGTGAAAATGGCATGAAAAATGAGTTTTTGGTTCTGTAAAAATTACTGGGAACTATGTGGATGGCAGGAGCCATCCCAGAAAAATTTGGGATTTTTCTAAGGTCGTTTGGTATTTTCGACATATTTGGTGTTTAAATGACGTTTAAAAATAGATAAATAAATGTTAAATATAAAAATTAATTCTGGAAATATTTTTATAAAATTCCTTACTTTCAAAAACTGATTTGTGCAAAATTTCAAGATCCGAGACTAAACGGATAATTATTTGTGCTAAACAGAACATAAAAACAAACTTTTAAAGCTTAAAACGCGGGTAAACCGGCAAAGTTCGCCTAAGCGAGCTGACTGGTGTATAAAAACCCTAAAAATGGACTATTTTCATGAAACTAAGTTAATCAAGTAAAAATAAATCATCCGAAAGTAATTCGGATGATTTGGGTAGTTTTACCCGATTTAGCAGTTTCCGGTATACTAAAGACGGAAACGGGCCCCGCGGCCAAACGGGGTTTCTAAACCGAGCTCTAATTTCACCACTTTAATTAAAATATCAGTAACAACTATTTTTGGGTCGTATGTGACCAAACTCATTTTTGAAAACATAAAGACGGTTAACCGTGCTAGGCACGCAAAACGAGAAAACAAACTAATGGTAATTTTGACTAAAGAACTCTAAGTGATATCACAATCTAAGTCCTGAGAAGTGTTTCGGGGTTAACATTGTCCCCGGATCGTGTACGGTACTGGGTTAACAGTGTCCCCAGACGTACCGGTTAACACGAATTTAAGTTATATTAATAGAAATTGTGTAGTAACGACTTAGGGATCGTATTACAGATCTGGACCGGTAGCTGTGCACAGTATTACATCTTTGCTCACAAAAAGGTGAGTTTCACGAGCCCCTTTTTATTGAACTGTTTTAAATATTTTCCCTGGGCGGAAAGCATGTTTTTATCAAAGTGTTTAAGTACATGCCGATCGCATGAAAATGAATGTATTTATATAATGTTTATTGTACGGGAATCGTACGGTAATGTATTAAGATGGTAATTGTCTGAGTTGCTAATATTGTAAGACCCGAAACAGTGTTCTGGGTTAACAGTGTCCCCAGAGGTTATTAAATGTATTTCTGGGTTAACAGTGTCCCCAGAGGTTATTAAATGTGTTTCTGGGTTAACAGTGTCCCCAGAGGTTATTAAATGTATTTCTGGGTTAACAGTGTCCCCAAGGGTTATTAAATGTATTTCTGGGTTAACAGTGTCCCCAGAGGTTATTAAATGTGTTTCTGGGTTAACAGAGGTTTCACTTGTATGCTCAGCATAATTACATCGTTAATTAATGATTATTAAAATGATTTGTCATGGTTTATTTAAATTAGTGAAACTCACCAACTATTCGTAGTTGACCCGTTTCCTTTACATGCTTTCTAGGTACACCCAAATTGGAATGAGTGATACGTGCTTGATGATGTGTGCTATTTTGTGGAAGCTTAAGAGTCTATATTTTGTATTAAATATGTTAACGTACTATTGGTAAAACTTATGTGATAACGCCTAGTCGGTAACGAAACTCGGAACAATGTAATACGTTTAAATTATTGTAGTGGTGTTTTCTTTATATGCAATGCTGTTGATATCAGATGTGTCTGTTACATCCCGTTTACGTTTCCGCTGCGGTTACGGGGTGTTACACCAACCATCCTCTGTCAAAGTGTCTATTTTCAGCCACAGGTTCTCTGCCGTAAAAACTATGCCAATAATCTATTGTTTCTTAATTAAAAGGGAGGCAAAACTCAAAAAGCTCCAAAAAATTGGCTCCAAATATTCAAAAACTCCAAATTACATTTAACACTCCAAAAATCAAATTACACTCCAAATTATTAAAAATTTTCCACTCCACAAATCAGCACGACGATGAAGCTTATAGATGAAACAATCGAACAAGAACATGTTTTATACACCGATGAGGAAGCCAACGACGTCGACGACGCTCAATCAGACGACATTGAAGGCTACTCTAGCGAGGAATCCAACGACGACGATGGTGAGACTGGTAGGGACGATGATATCGGTACGATGGCTATCCAACCCATCAACAGTTTTGCTACTACGAAAAAACCTACAAGGGGTTTGACGAGGTTACCTAAGCTACGTACCGAATATGCAAACTCTGATGGTGTCAACTTGTAGTGGAGTTTGATAATCTGGGTAGGTTCACTGGCCAAAACAGATCAAAGTTTGCAAGTTTTTTAAGGGATGTTGTAAGGGAAATAGTTGGCTTGAGACATTTATGTTGGAGGGAGGTCACAAAGGAGCTTAGAGATAACTGTGGGAACAAATAACGGTTATTCTTAATTTTTATTTGTGCATTTTATATTTTGAGAAGTAATTTACCTTTATTGTATTATATTATGCAGAAATATTTTGAGATTGAGGCATCTCACAGGCCTTCTGTGATGAATCATCTCGGACACCTTCTTCGGGATTTCAGAAGAAAAATGTATGCCAAATACATTATGCCGAACATCGGTAAACCTCTGAAGCTGAATGCAATACCCAAGGGACACAGGACTATGATCAGGCAAGAAGACTGGGATCGCTTCGTTGAGTACACACAATCAGAGCAGCATCTGGTATAAATCCTCTACTCTGCAAACGTAGATTGATCGACTATATATGGTTTATGTTTTTTGTTTAAATATAATGAAATGATTATAATGTGTGGTTGAAGAAAAAATCAGCTTCATCAAAGGGAGCTCGAGCAAAGAATGTTTTTTATCATCACATGGGACGAGGGGGTTATACCTACCTTTGAGAGAAACTGGTGATCACCGTCAGCTGCTTTCTCTATAGTTCAATGAATTGTCTAACGCATGACCGTCAGCTGCTTTCTCTTGAATATTTTACAAGGTCAAAAGGAAGGAAATTGAACCGGATGAGATCCCTGGCCGTGCATTAATGTGGATGAAAGGAAGGGAGGACCAAGATGGTGCATACAAGAATGCTGTTGTCGAAGGCGTGGCAACCAAATTAGTATGTTTTAGTTTAAAACTTTTTAAATCATGTTAAAGTCAATTCATTGCCTTATATTTGTGTCAAAAAAACTTGAGTCTGTATAACTTGTCTCAACACTTGATGTGGATACACAAGCGTGTTACAAGTGTATTAGAATATTTGTTTTCTTGCAGGTTCAACATGAGGAGCAGATCGCCTCCGGAGCCCTGGCACTTGAACCATGCATAGATGCTGTCACCTTAGTGCTTGGCAAAGAGAAATGTGGGTTTTTAAAAGGAATTGGGTACGGATTGACAACAGGTAAATATTGGAGTGTGAGTCGGGTAAAAGGCTCGTTTAAGCAACGGATTGCCCAACTTGAGTATGAAGCGGTGCAGAGAGATGTAGTGGTGAACAGGTTGACGGCTCTACTTGAATCCACGAATGCTATGCTAGCAAGCCGTGAGAAGGAACGGTTAGAATTTGAGGCCAGGTTCAGACATCTCGAAGGATTGTTGCCGGAAATGTCGGCAAGTCAAGTAAGTGACGTATGCTACATATTAATTAATGCATTCGACATACATAATTGGCACTGTTTTTGTCACAATTCGTAGGTAAATCCTGTTCCCAACCAGGTTGGTTCTAACCAAAGTACTAGTGTTGTGGCGCAAAATAAAATGCCAGCACCAGTAAGTATTTGACAGTTTCTTTGTTTATTACAACTTTCCATGTGATTTTTCATTTTCCATAACCTAATAAATTGATTTGTAGGCCAGTTCTGTGGGAAACATCTTAACCTCAGGTGAGTCTGTGCAACAAGAATCCGCTTCTCATGTAAGCATTTGACAGTTTGACTGATTTTTTTTAATAATTAACTTTCCATGTGAGTGTGCTGATTTTGCATAAATTAATTATAGGCCAAGTCTGCGGATAAAATAGTTGTCGAAACGGTACCCACTCCCCATATCGCGACATCAGTAAGTGTTTGACAATTTCAGTACTTTTTATAATTCATTTTCAATGTGAGTGTGCTCATTTTCTATTACCGGATTGCAGGCCAAGTCTGTGGAAAAAAGTGTTGACCAAACGGTAGTCGATCCCCATAGCGCGACATCAGTAAGTATTTGGCAATTTCAGTTTTTATATTTTATAACCTAATAAGTCTAACTATTCCAATTTCTTTTATATTACCAATGAAGCCTGTAGAGAACAATGTTGACCAAGCATCAACACAACTACACCACACTCCGGATAGTAACGGCTCGAATAAACCATCAGTAAGTATTTGGCAATTTCAGATTTTCCTTTCATTCTTGATTGATTCATTGAATGGTTTTAAGGTAAAACGGAGAAGCCGCAAAAGAAAAGTTGATGTGTCTACGGATGAAGCTTCCCCACCTGCTGTCATAAAGGTATGTAATGCGCGAAACATTGTTGACTTCAACTAAGTCATCTTAATTTCACATGTTTTATTATAGGTGTATGAGTGTCGTTTGTGTGTGCATGAAAAGTGTAACAAGGTGGCAAATGGTAAAGTTCATTGGTCACCGGTTCCACAACAGTTGCATGGAAAAGCAATCCTGGAGGGTTACTATAAAGTTAGTATTGATGAAGTCATAAAGGAACAAGCAATTATTCCTTGTGAGGCAGGTGAAATTGTGACTGTTGGCAACGCACGTGGTACTTTTGTTGCTTGGCCAGAACACCTAATCTTATGTGACCAGGAGGTTTGTTCCCTTTTAGCTTAACCAAACAAATATCTATGTTCATTTTCATTTAGTTTAAAAAATGAACACTTGTGTTCGTTTATGTTCGTTTGTTTATAATCTAAACTAACGTAATTGAACAAAGATAAACGAACATAAACGAACCTCCAGCCGAAAGGTTCATGAACAGTTAAACGAACGTTCGGTTCGTCTGCAGGCCTACTATTTTGTTCTATTCAATTACAAAATACGACATTAATTATACATATTTGTTTTACATATTCTGTTGTTCCAGCTACCACCACTCCCATCCTCAAAAGAACCAGACAGAGCTGGCAAGAAGGCAAAGGCAAAGTACACAACGATAGACCGGGTGACCAAACAGAAGACAAGGAGCAGTGCCAAGAAAACTGACGCCTTAGCTAGTATATAGGTAGTCGTCATTTTTGTATTTTGTAAGATATCTTGCATATACATTTTCTTAAGTGAATATTATTGTTATTATAATTTGTTTCTAATTTTGTTTTGTCATGCTTGCTTATAGCTGTTTTATATTACTGCATAAAAATAAAAATAATTATATATTGCCTAATTACACACAATTTGGCCACAAAGAACACATTAAATAGGTGTGACCAAAAGTAAGATGTCACACCCCGCCTCGGCGGAATCACGAGGGGTGACGAATGTGGTTGTCAAAGCATATGATTATTGCAAACACAAACACACAAATTGGCTTCATAGTTAAAATTCAGAGTTTACATCCCAAAATCAACGTTTAAGTCTCAAAACATTTATTAAAAGACATTGTTTCTAAGATTTTGCCCATATGACCCAATACATGGGTTATACAAGTAAAATCCTCCAAAATGCGTATCCGACACTTGTGTGCGTGTTATCCTACGACGCTTTCCACATGAGTGATTGTGCTTTAAGTACCTGAAAAACATATTTTGAAATGTCAACGTAATTTTGGTGATTTCACATGTTTTAGCGTTTACAAGTTTGTAAAACCTCTTAGTATAAAAATGCTTCCACGTATACGATAAGCAAAAACAAGTAACGATTGACCTATCATAAGTTAACAAAGAATACGACAAATATGAACTACATAAGGCATAACCAAACCAAGACACAGGTGTTTCGCCCCTCACTCGTACCTCACGAGCAACAAGTAGACACTATGCAATCATTCGACCATACGGATCGGCAGTTAGAGCGACTAACCATGACTGGGGGTGTCAGACCCAATAGTACTATTCACAAAATCTCTGGCTAATGCATAGCTAATGGTTACAAATAAACGATATAGGGACTTTATGGATCCAAACGATAACTCATGTAAACATAAAGGTCGGATCTTGTTTCTTATTAACGTATAAAAACAATTATTTGTATGTTTTCCCCCAGATTTATAAACGTTTAAAAGTAAAGGGGCCGTGAAACTCACCTTCGAGTTTCTGCGTGAATAGTTAGAGAATATCGAAAACAAGCGTGAGACTTCTCCTAACCGTGAACTAATCAGTTACGGTTACTTAGAATCTTATAGTACAATATTAACATACAAGTTGATCTTGTATAGAGTCCACCCAACATGTTAGACTCGATGGTGTATGCGTTTATTGTTAATGTATATCCCGATGAACCGTTGTTGATTTGTTTATGTGTTTTATCGTACATTTAAGTTTTGGTTCAGTATATATAAGATAATATATATGTGTATATATATATATATATATATATTATGTATGTTATTATTAGTCCATAAGTTCTCATGTATGCTTCATATTGGGTTTGGGTGACTTAGAATTAGTATTCATCATATTACGTTTCCACAACTTCTTCACAGATTCTATATCTATTTTG
Source organism: Bidens hawaiensis (assembly GCF_021521415.1). Classification (NCBI taxonomy): domain Eukaryota; kingdom Viridiplantae; phylum Streptophyta; class Magnoliopsida; order Asterales; family Asteraceae; genus Bidens; species Bidens hawaiensis. The sequence continues at coordinate 93,907 of NW_027495534.1, read as the reverse complement.
GGGTACGAAGTTACCGTATTTTCTGGTATCAAACGATCTCTTTTTGACTTGAAATTTTTATCAAATAATCTCACATATGTTAGGTTTCCAGAAAGCTATTGAAAATAATTTTTGGAGGTGTTTAAGAGGTTCAAACATATTTATTAGTACACAAGGGTCGTACAGAGAAATTTATTGATAGTTTGTGGAAAAACCTTTATTTGACTGACCTAAACCTATTTTCATGAAACGTGTGAGTACAAAATTTAAACCTCAGACAAAAAGGTATATTTTTCAAAAAGAATCATCTCATTTAGACTTAATATGACTGAGTTATGGGTTCTTGAGTAAGGGTCAAATCTGTTAACAAACTGACAGTTTGGACACGTGTTTTTGTAAAGTCCGTTTCGGGTATCAAAACTCGTCCAAATCGCATCAAACCGGTTAGGTTGGAAACTAGACTCTTAGTAGTATATTTTAGACTCAAGAATCATGATTGTTGATTAAGTATTGACTGAGATATGACCTCGTGAATCCAAGTTTTAAAACTGCCAACAAACTGTCCAGCTCTAGTTGTACTTGTGAGACACTTTTACACATTTCCTAGGTGTGTAACCACTTTATCCTATGGTTAATGGTTTATAAACTTTGTTTAACATTATTTTTAAAATAATATTTGCCTTTTGTTCCAGATCCTTAACAACTTTTATGTGGTGATTACGAGTCTCGGGTTCTCGGTTTTGTTTTTGTCCATAGTTCTCGATTTTCTTATACATGTTTTTTGTAGATCTTGGTTTTACCCATGTTCCTTGGTTAGTCCTTGTTATTATAATTTGTTTTCACACCATATATAACATAAGTTGGTTGTTTCTCATATTTAAAGAGGATGAACACACCATTTTTGTTAGTTTAAAACAAGTCATGCTTAGATCTTTAGTAGTATTTTATGGTTTACCAAAAATGTTACTCTTTTACTAACAAATCGTATGAAAGGCTTGTATTAAATATATCTTCTATATAAACATTTTAATATGCCATGATTTAGAGAAGATGTTTGTTTAGAGAAATAAGGTTTTAGTTACTAGTTTGTGTTCATTCATCTTTTAGTCTATTACTTTGAGTGGTTCATTATACAAGCTTTCAAGACTTGTATATATAATAACAAAAGAATAAAGAGTGTAGAGGCTCACTTAGGTAAAGGATAGAGGAGATAATAAAAATAATAAGAACAAAAGAAGAAATCTTGAGCTCCTTGCACTTGCATCTTCATCTTTACTTGTTTACTTGGATTTGCTTCTTGAAAGTTATACTTGAATGGAATATGGGTGCAAGAGTATGTGTGTGTGTTGATTAATAAAGTTGGAGGAGGGTTTGATTTGGTTGAATGAATGTCAAGAAAGAGAGAGAGAGATGTTTGTGGTGAGGTGTGTTTCAATCGTTATGTGATATTTCTTGTTATATGGCAATTGGAAAGTGTAAGATTATATTCTTTTGGATAAATTCATGGTCTACTAATTCCTAATTGTGATTGAGTGGGAAGTAGCAAACAAAGAGGGGAGTTGGTATGGGGTTGTCGGCCAGAAGGAGGAAAGAAAGAAAGTTGTTGCTGCTGATGTTGATTGGTGCATGCTTATCCTTAACCTCCTTGGAAATTGGAGTTTGCAACACAAAATTGAAAGAGACACCTCCTTGGTTTGCTCGTGAGATAGATGCACAATTTGTGAGGTTCAAAATTTTGTTTATTAAGTGTTAGTATATACACATTATACTTGGAGTTCTAATAATTAGGTGGGTTAGGTTAGGATGTGAACGCATCTTATTTATATATAACTACTAATGTTCATTTACATGACTAGTTTAAGAATACTTTTATATGTTACATGTACACACTCGTTTAAAGATGATAATTTAATACAATGTCTTTGAGTTTTATATGTTCATAAACTTTAAGTTCATTAGTTTGAATGTATAATATAAGGCTTTATATTTGGACTTATAGAATATCGATTTGGTTCAACCTATACACACACATATATATACATACATACATACCTATATATTACTAACGCTCGGGTTTGTTGGGTTGTTCGTGTACATGTAGGAGTAATTATCCAAGCTACTAAATGTATGATGATGGTATGTATGGTTTCGCTAGACTTTATGACTTAGTTAATGTAATTTAAGCCAAATAGAAACTCAAAAATGAAGTCATTTATAGGACATGTACGGATGTTGACCTGAAAATTGACGGTTGTCACCTAAGACAATAGACACACCTGAAATTACAAAAATTAGAGTCTATAAATGACCATTAGCCACAACATAAACATTTTTGTGTGACGAAAAGTTTGACAATAGCCACACTTTAAATTATTATGTGTGACAAACGGTAAGACAATGGCCACACCACAAACTACAAAAGAGTTTTTGAGTGGCAACTTCACATTTTTAGCCACATTCACAATAACCTCCAGTGTCTATAAGATATGATTAGCCACACGGTACCTCACTATGTGTAACGAAAAGTTTGACAATAGCCACACTTTAAATTACGAAAAGCATTATGTGTGACAAACGGTAAGACAATGGCCACACCACAAACTACAAAAGAGTTTTTGAGTGGCAACTTCACATTTTTAGCCACATTCACAATAACCTCCGGTGTCTATAAAATACGATTAGCCACACAATACCTCACTATGTGTGACGAAAAGTTTGACAATAGCCACACTTTAAATTACGAAAAGCATTATGTGTGACAAAAGGTAAGACAATAGCCACACGATAATCTACAAAGAAGTGTTTAAGTGGCAAGTTCACATTTTTAGCCACATTCACAATAACACCAGTGTCTATAAGATATGATTAGCCACAGAGTACCTCACTATGTGTGACGAAAAGTTTGACAATAGCCACACTTTAAATTACGAAAAGCATTATGTGTGACAAACGGTAAGTCAATGGCCACACATAATCTACAAAGGAGTGTTTGAGTGGAAAGTAAACATATTTAGCCACATTCACAATAACCTCCAGTGTCTATAAGATATGATTAGCCATAGAGTACCTCACTATGTGTGACGAAAAGTTTTACAATAGCCACACTTTAAATTACGAAAAGCATTATGTGTGACAAACAGTAAGACAATGGCCACACTATAATCTACAAAGGTGTGTTTGAGTGGCAAGTAAACATATTTAGCCACTTTTAATGTAACAATCAGTGTCTATATCATATAATTAGCCACTCTATTATTAAATTTAAGTGGTCATTTCTTTGCTATATCCACACGGTATAGGTCACAATGCAAGCTTAACACAACCCTATTGGCCACAATAATATAAAAATTATGTGACTGAAACATGAATTCATGTGGCTATATACGTGCAATGGTCACTCATAGTAAATTATCATGTGGCCATTTTCTACCGTTTAGCCACACTTATTTGAGAGGCTTCTTAATGGCCAGCAACTAATGCATGTACCCTTTAGCCACATTATTACCACATAAGGCCACTAAAAACTGTGTGTGGCCATATCATACCCACGGTGTCGCAACCTTTGGCCACATATGACCTGAACAAAATGTGTGTGGCTAAAGGCCTACGGCCACACTTTTTTCGTGTGGCCGAAGGTCAATTTTCACGTAGTGTATACAACAAACTATCATTCGTTTACCTGCTTATAATTAAATTTTAGGGGATACGTATTTATTTTATATTTCAACTAACACATAAGATTGTACTTATTTGTTATAATGTTTCAGTTGATGCATCTACGGGTCAGTTGTCATATATTTCAAATGGTATTCCATTATTATTTAATTTAACTTGAATTTAATTTGAAAAATAAAAATAAAAATTTAAATTTACTAAACACATTTGTTTTAGTTCCATCTAAATAGTTGTCTTTCTAATCGTCTTTAATACGAACAACGCCTATTCTGGTGCCGCTGAAAAAAAGCCAATTAAATCCCATCCTTAATATAATAAACAAAAATATAGTTATGTCACACATAATTTGGCCATCTTTGTGTCATTTGGCACTTCAAGGTTCCAAATAAAACTATATCTCATCTCATATTGCTCCAATGAGAAATCAAGAAGAAAACCAACATTTATAAAAGATAAGGTAGTGCATCCAACTTACTATTATCACTAGGCGGTGCATGAACTATCGTGTACATCTACTCAGTTTTGAAAATAGTTAATGTTATCCCGGTTGTTGTTTTCGGTTTGAAAGCTGGTTTGCGAACAACCAACCATTTTTATTTATTTGTTGGTTGGATAGCCAATTGATCCAGTTTCTGAACACTATTTTTTTATCTCAAATGGGTTAAAATATTAAATAAGTTGAATTTTATTTGTAACATAAATCAAAAAGAAATATTTGTATATTTATGAATTTCCGACATGTATATATATTTTTTCATATTGTTTAATATGTAATTAAATATACCGTATAATACATATTTATGTAAACAACTTAACACATTTTTTGTATATCTTATAATGTTGTCGTTTGAAAAAATTTATTTATTCCAACCCGTGTTGCACACGAGTATGTAACCTAGTATACGAAATATAATAAAATCATTAATATTAAAAGTATTTTGATTTGTATTAAATAAACGCAAAATTAGGTGATGATGTGAACGATGAGGTGGGGGGTTTTGTGTTATAGAAAAAATATAGGTTTTTTTAAGTAGGATTTAAAATATGATGTGTCATGTTGAGTTGGATATGTTTATAAGTTTTTAGCATTAGAGATACTCTAAAGTCTAAACTTACTTCTAAATCTATGTATTTTCCTAGCAACGTTCTAAAGGAGATTATTCTCAAGGATCAAGGAGTAGGTAGAGTGACGAAACAATACCTTCTTAAAAAGCTCATGTGATTTAGAAAATTCAATTTAAAAGACGGTTCGAAGGAAAAAGTTGTTCTTCGCATACTAACTTACGGTGGTATCGGGTATTGAATGTATTATCGAAAAATTCAAATTTCAACTAGTCGATGATAAATGGCATTGTGAAGGAGACACATAAGATATATACTCTGTTAAATTGCTTGGTGGTTGTATGTCGGAAGATCTGAATATTTGTTCGATTGAGTAAATTGGGTTCATATTAAAGTTAATAGGTTTGTTTAAAGGCTTCTTCAAAAGTTCATATTAATCGCATGTAACACCATGTCTAAGGATGTTAATTTGAATTATATGCTTGTTTTGTAGGTATTGAAGACGTCAACCATTTTTTCAACGTTTTGTTTAATCGCACAGTTTAAATTATTTTATAGGGTCATGTTTAGAAAACGCGTCAAGTCGATCAATCTCTGGAAATAATTTTTTAAAATTGTGGGTGGTCCCTTGATCACGAAAGGAAAGTCATCCCACGAAATTGGATATGTGCAAGCAAGATACATATGAATATAATATAAATTTAGTATGTTTATTTTGATATTCGATATGATGAACCTCAACCTACCCATGCAGTAATCTCCTCATCTAACTTCCAACTTGCTTTGTTTACTAAACCGAGAATGACGTTGTATGGAAAGAAGTTGGCAGGTTTTAAATGCATTGAGTTGAAGTCAAAAGTTTCAAAGTCAACTAGCATAGCATAGTATCGAAGTTATTGATAAGATCATCCGTTAAGTTCAAACTTATTTACTTTGGAGTGAAGCCGCCATGAATGACTAACGATGTGGATTTAGTACTCGTCAAATATTAAAAACAATTTTATTTTTATATTTTTGAATGACCAAGTCACGCAGCTTGCCAAGTAACCTAATGGCAAAACGCGAACTCATGTATCCGCAAGCGTACACAGCGGTGGGTAGCCCAACCCCGTCATCTCCTGCTCCGGAAAAACTCGTCGCCCGAAACCTTACTACGGGAAAACCCGATTGAGTGTGAATTCGAACTTGAGATTCCATGGCATCCATCCCAAATTTTCACTTCCCCTCCAATGTCAGTTGATGTAATCCTTATTGATAGTATTAAATGAATATTTTTGTCTATACAACACACATATTGGGTGGGTTCATTGGCAAATCACAAAAAGTAAGGAACCAAAAAATCATGTGTTTTAAATTATTTTTGCACAAAGAAAATGTAACGTCTCGAAACTTCCGGGTAAGTTTTTGTCAGTTTTAAAAGTTGAAGACCAAAAATGTCACCAAAATATATAGGAATCAACAGCCCAAATACGTATAACGGAAACCAACACGAAATATGAGAAAATCAAATATAGTCATCCATCGCGCATCGTGAAGGCCAACTTCAGACCCATCGTTATACGCGAAGGACAATAAAATATCTGATATTTTGGACAATGTCGCGTTACGCGATGATCCGACCCATTTGATCGTCACGATACGTGATGACCATGTTAAGTAACTTGAGAGACGTGTCGTCACGTGGCGCGTCATCAAGCCATGTGGCTAGCCACGAGTCCAAGGTGGCGTCACGATACGTGACAACCCCTTTCCTCGCCATCGCAATAGACGATGAGTTCAAAACCCGCCTATATTGAAGTCCCGGATCGATAACTAAACACGAACTAAACGAATAACTCTCGTTTATATTAATCAGAAAATATCACTCTAAAAACCGATTACAAACACTCAAACCCTAACTCTGTTTGACCTTTTGATGAACCCTAACTCGGTTGCATCTAGATGAACCCTAACTCGGTTACATCTCGTGTGTGTCTCTATATGAACCCTAACTCGGTTACACCTCACACAACACTCTATAATGCCTAACCATGACATGTTTATATAGGACTAACCTAACTTGCTATCAAAGACATTACCTATTATAATTACAATACAATTAGGAAACACAACCAATTATGACCAACTTGTCAATATTAGTCCCTCAAGTTCACCGACTTGTGACTTGGAGTCTGAAATTACTTCCAACAATCAACCCCTAATTTCTGACTCAAAATATGCGGATCTTTGTCTCCAAACTTGTCTTCTTTGAACCGTGCGATTTGACCCACGATTTTGACCTTCTCGGCTTTCACAGCCATCTTGGTCTTGATCTCATTGGAACCTCTCTTGATCCATAGATGTGTTCTTCGGCTCCCCCGAACTCGACTACCTCTATGACCCTGTCCCCGACCATTCACGGGTCGTCTCTGAGGATGCGGGACACCTCAAGGGCCTCGTGAAAGAAAAAATATCGGCCCCTATATATTGAAATTACTTTTGAAGAGTAAACAAAAAATGCTCGGATTAGTCTATTAGGAAAAAAAGACTAATACTTTTTGTTCTTTTAATTACACGAAATTGAAATTTTATAACTTTAATTATGGGTTTTTGCTTTAAAAAACTATATATTAGATATACAAATAAGATAAAAGATCTTAATACAAATAAAGAAATTACCCCAAGCAATAAATGTAACATTTCGGGTTTTCCGTTTCCTTTCGGTTTGTAATCATTACCCGACCCGGGTTCGGGTATTTTATCAATAAAGTTCATGGTTTTTTATCAATTTACTTATTTATTTATTTTATTTGATTAAAACTATAATTCATGTGCAATATCTACCCCCAAACTGACAATTGATCCATTTTGCATCCAACCTCAAAGACCAAGTACCCAATTGCAATTATTATTCAACCTTTTTCCTTCATCTTCACCCTCTCACGACACCGACGCCATACCCCCCCCCCTTCAATTTCGGACTCGTTAAACGCGTAATTGATCATACCATATCAATCCTTACCTTAATACGATCTCACTGACACCCTAAACTTGGTAAATTATTACCAATTGACAGCGAATTTCTTAAATGTTGAACCGCGGCTCTTTGACCTTGTAACACTATAAATACCCAACCTCGTTTCAATTAAACTTGCACACACATCCCTCATAGCATCACGAAACAAAACCCTAAATCAATTCTTACATTCGAAGCCGTCAAGACCTGATTCGTGTTCAAGCTCCAGCCGCGAGACTTACACCACCATTAACCATCAATTCGTAACCTTTCTGGTAATTATGATATACCTTATGTTCGTTTTTATGCGATTAGCAAAAACCCCAACACAATTTTAACAAACACCAAGCAGTTAAACGGATTTAAAATCTAGGGTTTTAATTTGGGGGAAAACAAGAACCAGATCATATGCTTTTATGTTTCTGTTTATGTGTCTTGAACAAGTAAAGGCGCTGGCCTGATGGCCAACACATGTTATCTTAAAGTCTGAACCGGCCTGGGGCGCGGGTTCGAATCCCCAGGCCCGGTTTTGTTGTTTTTAATTGTTGTTTTTATTTTTATTTACTTTTAATCAAAGATTTTGATATTAATACATGTATATATACTTAAATATGCATTTTCTTCATAAAACGAACTCCGGATCTAATTTCGTGTCATTGGACTTTTATTAACCATGTAATATACATATATGTATATATATAAATACGTGTATATATATGTATATATGTTGTACATATAATAGATAAAAATAACAATAAATTCTTTTATCAATCGCTTAAATGAGACGTATTGTTATCTTATCGACGCTCAAACTATTTTATCTCGTATATTTACGTTAATATATTATTGTATATAATATTTAGTTTATCTATAATAATAATAATAATAATAACAACAACAAGGACGACAACAACGATAACATTAATAAATATAATAGTAACCCTTATAATTAACGAAAATGTATCTACTAATATTATAGTATGACACACAACCATACCGAATCTTAAAACCCGTCGTAAATCTTAGTATTTTGTTATGATTATATTTAATTCATATTGTCATTAACAACTAGGAATATTTGTCGGTGAACCTCGAGAAGCTTGACCGTTTTCCATCCTAGCCTTTTCTTTTATTATCTTGTCCCCGTTTATCCTACGCTATAAGGTGAGTTTACATATCCCCCTTTTTCATCTTTTATATTTTGGGGGTGACATGTATACCCTATTTAAATTACTCTTTTTTATTTCCACATCTATTCAAAAACACAATTCAATATATGTTTATGTATGATTATTGCATGCTCTATGATAATGTTCTATGTGCTTAATTGTTTATTTTATGCTTGGTGTTTGGTATCTCATCCTCATCTATCCTCATCTAGTATGATCATACATTTACCCAAGTACTTTGATTTCGTATCAATAAGAACGGGTCCACATCTAATTAATTGTTTACATTTCCATAAGAATTGTAATACTAATCATTTACATATGAATTGTGATTATATATATATATATATATATATATATATATATATATATATATAGGATCGGGATCATGAGAGAACCTTTTTGAAATTGAGAACTATGAGAACCATTTTGAACCAAAAAAAAACCAAAAATAAAAAAATCATAAAATAAAAAAAACACAAAAATCAAAAAAGTAAAAAAACCAAAATTCTTATTTTATCATCCCGGTTTCATAAAAAAACTCGGTTTAGCTAAATTATATACACATATGTATAATATATACATATATGTACATTTACATGTTTTTTTTGTAAACATGTGTGTAATTTAGGATAAATTATATTTTACATATGTGTATATTACGTAACTAAAGATTATATAAAATTATACATATGTGTATAATACGACATTTTTTTTTATTTTTTTTAATAAAACCGGAATGAAATATAATAATTTTGGTTTTTTTACTTTTTAAAATTTTTATTGTTTTTTGTTTTATGATTTTTTTAAATATTTTTTAAAGGTGTTTTTAGTGGTCCAAAATGGTTCTCAAAGTTCTCAATTTGCAAAGGGCTCTTTTAGGATCCTTACCATATATATAAATATATATATATATATCAACTAAAACTTATGTACTCTCACCAACATTCGTGTTGACAAACTTTATTTTTATACATGCTACAGGTACAAGTAATTTACAATGTTCAAGGTCGAAGAAATTAGTTTTATCTTAGGATATTATTAAAAATACAAAACATGATGTAATTGTAGTTTATTATTGAATTTGTGTACTTGTTAATATTAATGAAATTAAATAATTATTGTCGCTTTAATTAGTGTCTTTTGAGCTACTGTCCAATCAATACGTTACGCCTCGACATGTTCCGTCTTTGGTCGGGGTGTGACAGATTTGTATCAGAGCCGAAGACTATAAGATAGGTGGTTAGATATAACGGCCTAGTAGCATGCTTAGGGTCCATATACGTGATATGTCTTTACGTGTTTGCACCCTGAATTATATTATTGATTGCAGTAGCTTAAATACTATTTAATGATTTAATATTATTCTTGTACACAAAATCACACGCTTAATCCGAGGCTATGCCTCACTCTAAAAATTGTTTTCAAAACTTTAAGACGATTTAAAAAAAAAGAAAAAAAGAAAAATGGGAAATTCCTTAAGAAATCCCGCCTTTTTACTCCCCTCTCCTTGAGGATGATTCATGGGACGGATATGTAGTAACTGTAAGAGGGACGCACTTGTTTACCGAACTCTTGACACTAATGCTTGCGAGCCTAAAGAAGTGCAATGCGCATAAATCTCAATCAACCGCGAGACCTGGTTGCCTTCCTGGAGTGTTCGGTAAGGGTGTGGAACTTATTAGGCCAAAGCATATCATACCAAACGTACCCGAATCTGCTACCCTCATTGTATCAAACGTGGTCATGTGACGATCACACTCTTAAATCGATGATGAGATTTTTCCTTAAATTTTTTTATTATTTTATTAAGAATGAATATTTTCTCAAATTATCAATTTCATCATTACTCTAAGTTAAGGTTATTAAAAATTTATTTTGTATTCTCATGAATTTTCACAAAACTCGAAATTTCACATAGTTATACAATTTTTTTTCCAAAACATAATAAATTTTCACGTGTCGTCATTGTAGCATGTCTTCTTCCCGCCTTATCAACCATAACCGTCGCACCAGCAACTCAGGCCATAGCATGTCATCCCGCATCGCTAAAGGAATCGTGGAAGCCCTCCCAACAATCATCTCTCAATTCCAAACTGTGAATGCCCCTACATCATCCACAACACCGAACCCAATTGCTTACCCCCTCAAACAATTCAAGAGTGCCAACCCGCCCGAATATTTCGGCATCGACGGTGCTACCATTCTCCTCCAATGGTTCGAAGAAATGGAGAGCATATTCCTCCATTGTGAATGTCCTGAGGACAAGAAAACCACTTACGCTTCGAGCATGCTCAAGAAGAATGCCCTCAATTGGTGGAACGGTGAGAAGCGCACGCTTGGCGCTGAGGTTGCCATGGCCTTGCCATGGGATGATCTCAAGAAACTCATGCTCTAGAAGTTTTGCCCGAAACATGAGCTTCGGAAGTTGGAAGAGGAGTTTTGGAATTTGAAACAAGAAAGTGGAAATGACGCCATCTACAACGATCGATTCCATGAACTGAGCATTCTCATCCCTCACATGGTCACTCCCCTTGAACGTTCAATCGGCAAGTACATCTCGGGTTTGCCTATGCAAATCCAAGATTCCGTCCTAAGTCGTGTCCCTCAAACTCTCCATGATGCCATCACCTTAGCCGGTACCCTCACCGAAAACCACGTTAAGGCCGGGACCTTGAAGCGGATAAATTCAAAGAAGCCCAATGATAAGCCTGCATCCGAGCCCACCGAAGAACCCAAGCCCGAATCTTCCAAACCCGAGTCTCCCAAGCCTGAATCCTTCAAGCACAACAACTCTCCTCATTACCGCAACAATAAAAGAAAGCCCAGTTCCCAAAACTATGTATTGTCCCAATCGCAAGCCCAACCCACCAAGAAGCCCTACACAGGACCCCACCCATTATGTGATACGTTTAACTTTCACCATTCGCCTAACCTCAAGTGTCGACAATGCACCCATTGCAATCGATTTGGTCACCTCTTTACCACATGTCGTTAACACAACCAACTTTTGATGCAACCATTTACCTTACCTCTTACTCAACTCCAAACTTTACCCTATGCTCATCCGTTTACTCAATCACCCTCAACTATTAGAGCTTGCTACAATTGTGGAGACCCTAACCATTTTCGCAATGCATGCCCAAGACTCGCACACATAAACCAAATTCAATCCTACCCAACCCAAACCGCTCAATATCAAGCTTACCAAGCCCAAGTAAATCAACTTCAACCAATCCAAGCTCAACCCATCCAAGCAATTCAAGCCCAACCCACTCAACCAATTCAAGTCAACCAAATCCAAAACCACCAATCGACCTCAAGTGACCAAGATACTCAAGGACATGCGTGTTACATCAACGGTTCCTAAGTCTAAGCCTAACCCTTTTATGAAGACATGATACGCAAAGGACGTTTCTTTTATTTAGTTCTTTTCATTTAAATCTAATGTATTGACTTCATTAAATCTCCAGTTTTGTTATGAATGAGAATTATGGTTATTTATAATGGTGTTCAATCACTAATTTATTCCTATTTTTTTTCGTTTGGTGCACTATTTATTATTACACAATTTACTATCATGATTTAAATGGGCTATGACCGGTTATTTGCCGGGACTATGTGCACGGTGATGTGCATAGTTATCTAATAGTACCGTATTTGTATCATAAACTACCTATGACCGATTTCCTATAAACGTGTTGGAAATTGGGACTATGAACATGTGTTGTACATAGTTATCTAATAGGAGTTACATGTACAAATTTTACTTCGATATTTTAATATATGGCTACCTAAACCCTCTAAACTCACCTCACCTCATCCTCATGGTACTCTTAACTCATCTCATCGATTTTATAATCTTGGTTACAAACCTTATCTATTATTATAATCATAAGTCATGTGATTTGTTTGTTGTGTGAACCTATTTATTATTACGTGAATTTTCTCATCATCTCAAGTATTTTCTCTACATCGTATGTGTAAGTTACTTATGTAATTACAAAATTTTCCTCTATCTGTTTATTTCATTTTGTTGTTATTACGCTAGATGGTTAACTTCAACAATTTCGTCATTTTTTTTTGTTAATTATGTTCATCAATTTTCATTCAATTTTTAGTTCATTACTATTGATCAAATGATATCGATTTAAAAAGGTTTTCTTTTACCCTCATTTTCAAACCCACACAACGGGACGAACCATGTGCATCATGCGACGATCTAAATAATTATGAGTGCACACATAATTATCGAAATCCTCGCATGGAACTCATGTGTATACGGTTGTGTGTTATAACTCGGAACCTAGGGTAATTTTGGTTAACGGTACAAATATCGATGTGATAAGGACATGGTGGATACGCCGATGGTACATCCTATATATAAGTGTCCTTATCATGTCTTCCGTTTGTAGCATTATTTAGATCACCTGAAGATCTGTGTTATTTTTTTTATATACAAAAAAATCTCTTGACAATTACTTTTCTTCCTTGTGTTATGATTTTTCTATAATTTCGGGACGAAATTTTCAAAAAGTTGTGAATGCTGTAACATTTCGGGTTTTCCGTTTCCTTTCAGTTTGTAATCTTTACCCGACCCGGGTTCGGGTATTTTATCAATAAAGTTCATGGTTGTTTATCATTTTACTTATTTATTTATTTTATTTGATTAAAACTATAATTCATGTGCAATATCTACCCCCAAACTAACAATTGATCCACTTTGCATCCAACCTCAAAGACCAAGTACCCAATTGCAATTATTATTCAACCTTTTTCCCTCATCTTCACCCTCTCACGACACCGACGCCATACCCCCCCACCTCAATTTCGGACTTGTTAAACGTGTAATTGATCATACCATATCAATCCTTACCTTAATATGATCTCACCGACACCCTAAACTTGGTAAATTATTACCAATTGACAGTGAATTCATAAATTTTGAACCGCGGCTCATTTTGACCTTGTAACACTATAAATACCCAACCTCGTTTCAACTAAACTTGCACACACATCCACCATAGCATCACGAAACAAAACCCTAACTCAATTCTTACATTCGAAGCCGTCAACACCTAATTAGTGTTCAAGCTCCAGTCGCGAGACTTACACCACCATTAACCATCAATTCGTAACCTTTTCTGGTAATTATGATATACCTTATGTTCGTTTTTATGCGATTAACAAAAACCCCAACACAATTTTAACAAACACCAAGCAATTAAACGGATTTAAAATCTAGGGTTTTAATTTGGGGGAAAACAAGAACCAGATCATATGCTTTTATGTTTCTGTTTCTGTGTCTTGAACAAGTAAAGGCGCTGGCCTGATGGCCAACACATGTTATCTTAAAGTCTGAACCGGCCTGGGGCGCGGGTTCGAATCCCCCAGGCCCGGTTTGTTGTTTTTAATTGTTGTTTTTATTTTTATTTACTTTTAATCAAAGATTTTGATATTAATACATGTATATATACTTAAAGATGCATTTTCTTCATAAAACGAACTCCGGATCTAATTTCGTGTCATTGGACTTTTATTAACCATGTAATATACATATATGTATATATATATATAAATACGTGTATATATATGTATTGTTATCTTATCAACGATCAAACTATTTTATCTCGTATATTTACGTTAATATATTATTGTATATAATATTTAGTTTATCTATAATAATAATAATAATAATAATAATAATAATAATAATAAAAACAACAACAAGGACGACAACAACAATAACATTAATAAATATAATAGTAACCTTTATAATTAACGAAAATGTATTTACTAATATTATAGTATGACACACAACCATACCGAATCTTAAAACCCGTCATAAATCTTAGTATTTCGTTAAGATTATATTTAATTCATATTGTCATTAACAACTAGGAATATTTGTCGGTGAACCTCGAGGAGCTTGACCGTTTTCCATCCTAGCATTTTCTTTTATTATCTCGTCCCCGTTTATCCTACGCTATAAGGTGAGTTTACATATCCCCCTTTTTCATCTTTTATATTTTGGGGGTGGCATGCATACCCTATTTAAATTACTCTTTTTATTTCCACATCTATTCAAAAACACAATTCAATGTATGTTTATGTGTGATTATTGCATGCTCTATGATAATGTTCTATGTGCTTAATTGTTTATTTTATGCTTGGTGTTTGGTATCTCATCCTCATCTATCATCATCTAGTATGATCATACATTTACCCAAATACTTTGATTTTGTATCAATAAGAACGGGTCCACATCTAATTAGTTGTTTACATTTTCATAAGAATTGTAATACTCATCATTTACATATGAATTGTGATTTATATATATATATATATCAACTAAAACTTATGTACTCTCACCAACATTCGTGTTGACAAACTTTATTTTTATACATGCTACAGGTACAAGTAATTTACATTGTTCAAGATCGAAGAAATTAGTTTTACCTTAGGATATTATTCAAAATACAAAACATGATGTAATTGTTGTTTATTATTGAATTTGTGTACTTGTTAATATTAATGAAATTAAATAATTATTGTCACTTTAATTAGTGTCTTTTGAGCTACTGTCCAATCAATACGTTGCGCCCGACATGTTCCGCCTTTGGTCGGGGTGTGACAATAAAAGGAAAAGAAAATAATGTTGTAGCCCATTAAGTATGCTATACAAATTCTGGAAAAATTGGAAAAAAAGAGTGAACCGGGTATTGAACCTGAGTCCAACATCAATCATGTAAACAATGAAGCATACAATGTGAGCTACAAGACTCTTTTAGTTAGTTTTTGTTTGTATATAATTTATTTATTGCATATCCTAAATTCTTTAATTTTGGGCCCCAAAATTTTTTGGGCCTTGTGCGGTTGCACGGGCTGCACGGCCCTTGGGCCGGCCCTAGTTCTATGGTTCCTCTCCTTTTTGTAGTTCGACAACAAACCCCTCTCTTTTTATATATACATACATACATATGGGCAAGTTAATGCACAAATTAAATTAACGTGCTAACTGTAAAAATTAAGTAGTGTAATTATATTTACTAGTGTAATTATATAATTAAATCGTAGTGCAATTACACTACACTATAATTACACTATGTTGTAGATAATTACATTACTTAATTCTCATAGTTCGTACGTTAATTTAATTTGTATTTGATTTAAATCTTAAATATGTGTTAGTTTTTATAAAACACTCAAATTCTTCGTCGGTAGATTATTAATCTATAATGACGCATGATAAAGAACAGAAAGTTTTAAAGTAACTTTTTGTGTTTGTCTACAATGTTCTTTTATTATCATCTTTTATTATCAGTTTTAAAGTAATACTTTCTAATACGTGTTGGTTTAGGATGTTAGGTTTGTTTAATTATTTTAATTAAATTACCTGTTGTTTAAGAATTCTAGTTGGGTCAAGTTATTCTATAAATGTTAACAAAAATGAAAAGTGTGAGAAGCCATAGATAATTGACATGTGTCAAGTGGGACCAAAAGAAAAAAGGTATAGAGGTAATTGTACACATTTTCTCTCTCCACATGCAAGGCACGTGTTAATACCTCCATCATTTTAGAACGTTTATAACTTTTTCGTATGATATATTTTTTTTATAAAAAAAATTATCATAATAACAAACGTTTTTTTATCTTTAATATGAGTATGATTTTTATTATATAAAATTTAAAACAAAAATTACGTCATTGTATCTTTTCGCACACCATTGTGTCTTTTTTCGTCATTGTGTCTTTTCGCACACCATTATGTCTTTTTTCGTCATTGTGTCTTTTCGCACACTATTGTGTCTTTTTTCGTCATTGTGTCTTTTCGCACACCATTGTGTCTTTTTCGTCATTGTGTCTTTTCGCACACCATTGTGTCTTTTTTCGTCATTATGTATTTCAACTCATCATTATGTTTTTTTTTAAATAATAATAACACTGTTGTGTAATAAAAATATGTAAAAAATTGTAGGTTCCCAGCCGGATCTACACGAGATATCGCGTACTACGTAGGTGCGGAATCCCTACGTAAGACGTTACGAGTATAGAAAACAATACGATTAACACACGATACGATAATCAAACACGTTGTATACCAACCTTAAACACGTGATACGAAGATCACTTGATTACAGACTCTCTCTCTCAAATACTCTCTGAAAAACTGTGTGAATAATAAATAGAATAAGCCGTAACAGATGGCTTATATAATCACGACAACTTCGCCTGGCATGTTCAGGCGAAGTTGTCACTAACTTCGCTTGTCTAACAAGTTCGCCCATATCAGCGAACTTGTTAGCAACTTCGCTTATACAAAACATAAAACATTACAAACGCGATTACAGACACTAGACACTGAACTACTGACATCATGCACCAACAGACTCCCCCTTGGCATTAGCTTCATCTCTTTAGCTTCAAACACGTGTCTTGTAATCTTCAACCTTATATCTTCACGCATGCACTCCTTCTCGAACACAAACAGAAACAACTCTTTGATATTTCCTCGCTTCGTCTTTCCAAGCAGGAATATAAAAGATTTTCTTCTCATTGAGCACCTGCAGATCAGCTTGCGACAAGTTTACCAAATGCATCGGATCGTAAACTCTTAGCACCTCTTGTTCATCCTCGTCTTCCATCACTGCCTCAGCTGTCTCACAATCTACAAACCACCACTTTAGGTCTTTAAGCACATCCTTGGGCATTAGCTTCATCGGTACTTCTTTAAGGCACCGGATCGGTTTATACTTCATAATCATCCAAGGTTTTCCATCAGCTCTCAAACCTATATCCTTGTCTTCAACAAGTTTTCCCTTTTGTGGTTTTAACAGCTCAAATTTCTTCTCTTTTATACTTTCTTTCCACACAATTTTCCCAATGACTCTAGCCATATTATCGTCACTTCGATTGATTAACCCCAATCTGGCTAAGTCTTTCACTTCACATTCCGGCATTGTATTCAACGATCTTAACAGTCTTTTAAAATACTGAACACCGTCATACCTTTTAATCACGAAGAGCCTCAACTGCTCATCATAGATCCAGCAAATAATCCCTTTCTTCGCTTCAGCATAGCCTTTAATGTTGTAACTCTTCTTAAACATTGTAGGGACCGCCGGTTTCTTCGTTTTGACGAACCACTGAGCATAGCCTTCCTTCCATCTAGGCTGCTCTTCCCATTCAGACTCATCGCTTCCAATCTGTTCACTCAAATCTGCTTTCTCAACATCTGGAATGTCATGCTCAATATTTTCCTCAACTATCTCTCCCTCTTCTATCTCTGTATCAATCACAATATCTCCACCAATCTTTTCTATCACATCACTTGGCAATACATCATCATCACCAACCAAGCTATCATCCATCTCCTCTACGTCCACCACCACCACATCATCACCACCAGCTGCAGTTGTCGACTCCCCCTGAGTTGTGGAAGTTCCAAGAGCTTGATCAGTTCTTGGTAGCTCACCACCTACATCTTTCGACGCATTGGGATCATCGTCTCTATCATTCCTTCTCTTGGTCCTCAACTCGTCGCCTTTACAGCTCGTCTCTCCCTGAGATGCCAAGAACTCCATCAGAGCATCTATGATCTTTCCATGTTCTACCAGCAGGGACGACTGCATCTGATTCTCTGCAACTAGGCGTTGAATAGCCTGGGTCTGGATAAGATTCACCCTTGATTGTTCTGCCACGACCCGTTCAAGTGCTGCTATTCGTTCTGAGTCTGAGAGGGTTGCATCGAAATCGAACCTCATATGTGATATGTCTTGAGTGTAATGAGGAGGGATTTCCGATGTCACCGGGACCTCAGAAGTAGAAATAGACGTAACCGCAGGTGGTATCGTCATTGATAACCCTGCAGTGGCCACAACAGTCGACTCGATAAAGCGTGCCACGACCTCCGATGGAGTAACAGTCGGAGGCGGCAACGAAACTATTTCCGGAGCCGAAAGTTGGAAAGTAGTGGGTGGGAGGCCAAAAGTAGACGAGGTAGCCACCACGGGAACACCCGTAGCGCTTGGCCTTGTAACCTGTAGGGATGAGGGAACCATTGTCATACCGGATAGTGCTGGTGGAGTGAAACGTACCACCCTAGAGCTCTCACCGGCTCCTGATCCTGCACCTATCCGTTCCCTTCTTGACCTTCGGATCAGTTGTTGTACCTCTTCCTCATAATCAGACTCGCTATCATCATCTGTTCTCTTTCTTTTCCCATGTAGTCTTTCTCGAGTCACCATAATCCTTCTCGCCTCTGCCACTTCATTATCAGAATCAGAACCAGCCACCGTAGCAGCTGTTCTAGTAACATTCACAGTCGACACTTGGGCTACCGAGACCTGTACATCTTCCTCTGGATCCACCCGATCCATATCAAAGAAGCCTTGACCACCAAATTCTTCGTCAAGGTTCACATTCTCCTCCGGTGACACAACAGGAGCAGCAGGTATAGCTTGAGGTGCTCCTGCCTGTTGTGGTGCCGGGTCCCTAAACTCATCCCCACGAGCAGGCACATACCCCGGGTTGATTAAGTACCCAAAGAGTGGAGTATGGCGAGGACGAAGCTCAGGTTTGCTCCTCGCACTGGAGGATCTGCATTGGGCGAAGATCCGTTTGTTCACACTCTCAACATATCGGATCGGACGGCGCTGAGGAAGCGTTGGAGCAACATGATTCAAGATCATTTGAAGGAATCTTGGATACATGATGAACAGCTCACGCGCCATCGCTCTTCGTTGACGATCAATCTCATAAAAGACCATCTGACTAAAGCCGAATCGCTTGTTGTACGTTAGAGCAGTCATCGCTGACTGCATGGTCGCGCCCATGCCATCAGTGCCCGCCTTTCTCCCTGACATGCATACTATCATAACATGCATAAGAAAGCGCCACTGGTCAAGCAGAAATCCCTTCCTTCTCTGCGAATCCCCCAAGGGACCAGAATAACCCATCCTCAAAAATGCTCCATCGCGGAAAGGAGCTACAAACTCTGTCGGGTCATCCCTTGTCTCGTTTCCAAACAGCAGAGCCGCCCGGATATGTTCAGAAGAGAACTGAACAATTTGATTGTTTACTGTTGCTCGCATCACCGGGGGTTCAACTCTACAGTCGTATTCCACGGTTTGCCAGAAATCCTCAATGTTGGATAAGGATATCGGCAGAGTTGTTGTAATGGCGTGGAATATCCTCGAGCGTAACAGAAATGTGATGATTTCGCGGAAATCATCAACTTCGCTCGCCTCCGGGTCTAAGGTGATATACATGTTGTGACCCTGGAAGAACTGTCTTTGTTGGTCACCTCCGTCATCACCGCCTGCACCACCTGCTCCAGCAACAGCAGCCATATCTGCAATAAACAGGTTAAGTTAGATAAACTTCAAAGCGAATCACAAGTTCACCTGTTACCATGAGCGAAGTTGTGATCAATACTGTATAGGCGAAGTTAAAGGTGAGGCGAAGTTGGGAAACAACTTCGCTTCAACTTGAACTTCGTCTGATAATAGTTAAGTTAAATGGTCCAGGCGAAGTTAATGAGAACTTCGCCTAATCACAACATCGCCTCTTAAGATAAACCTCAGGCGAAGTTAAACCTCAGGCGAAGTTAAACCTCAGGCGAAGTTACGGATAACTTCGCCTAAACTGTAACTTCGCCGAATTTGAATCGCCAACAGTTAGGATTTTGAACAACGTGTAGAAGATGATTTCGGAGATCGAGGACTCCGAAATACATGATTTTATGAAGTTTTATACGTTCAAGTGGTTTACTATCACGTAAAAACAAGTTTGAAATCGGGTGTTTAAGGTTTCGAAAGACGAGGTCGATAATCGAGTCGAAACGACCGATGATCAACCTCAAAAACATTGATTATACGATAAAGGAATCCTAAACACCTTGAAATCGGATTAGAATCGGAAAAGAATGAACAACTGCAAGATCGATGGATTATACGATAAGTTCGCTAGGTTTAGGAAGATAAGTTCGTTGGTTTTGAAAATTATGAAACTGTTTGACCTTAAACTTCTTTATATAGGGCCACAGATGTATCGGCGAAGTTGTGGATAACTTCGCCTATCAGGCGAAGTTATGCCGAACTTCGCTGATATTAAAATTTTTCAAAACAAACCCCATAATTTGAACAATTTGCAATTAAGTTTTAAAACATCCTTTAAAGCGTTAAATGAAACGATCAAGACCAAGTAACCAGGTATAAAATCAAACAATTACAAAAGTAACAAAAATTTGAAAAATTAAAGTACACGGGATCAAATTTCAGTCTCGACAGGGACTACCATGTTTTAGAAAAGATCCGAACAGGAATCATACCAATTTCGTGACTGTCACACAGATCCGTGTTCAACTGTATTATGACATAAAGAAACAGGTTGTAAGCAGGTAATCTACTTAAAATGGTTTTCATCGTTTCTGTGATACGAGTTAGGTTCAATTAAGCTCAAAACTTAAGTGGGCAACAACTCAGAGATTATGATGCCTCCTATCTATTCTCAAGGCGTATTAGGCTTTCCCCAAGTAACCCAAATTGACCTCGACCCGTAGTGTCTGATTAAGTAGTAATTACTCTTCGATCTTAGACTCTGCTTCCCGTTCACCTTCTTGTGTCTTGATTGATAATCATTATTATTATGAACTCTAGAATTTTTTTTTTTTTTTTTTAATCTAACATGTATATACACAACTTCAAGTAAAAAATAACTGCAAGTCCCAAATCTGGATCACTGCAGTGTCTTGACACGCTATCTTCACGGGAATCAGAACACTCACGGTCTCGTGTATGACTGGGTAATCGCTTTTCTGCCTATCATTCGGAAAGATATTTATGAAGACATGCACAACTCTTAAGGAGTTTCCACAAAGAATCGAGTAGATTTAGTTAGTATCACTTCTACTTTTACGCACCATAAAAAGATACCATGACATACAATGACTGTTCTAAAGTCTTTTAAGCCTAATAACTTCACTAGTTAAGCATACAGAATCAGTATATCTATCACTTTCCAAGGTTGGATCAATTTTCTGTTAAACATAATAAAGTAACTTCTTACGAAGTAGTAGACTTGAAAAATAATTTCATTTCCCGAACAGAAATTTTAACATCAATCGCCCCGACCAAAACAAAGTCTTCAGGTAAACGGCTATCCCGAAGATCCAATGGATCAGCTGGACCGACCACATACAAGTATGTGTTCTTCTAACTAAGTATGATCGATTAATTTTCAACGAAAGAATAAAAACACATCATAAACCGCCCCGGTCACTCTCAGTCATCTGGTTAATGGCTATCCTCAGATTCTACCAGTAGAAATGAGGACCAAACATATCCGAAGAAATGTCCATCAAACTAAGGCAACCGACATAATTCTAAGCGATAGTGACGTTTTTTTTTTTTTATATATATATAACACAAACACAAAGCATGGTTACTCGGGATTGATCATCCCATTCAGCTCAACAAGGTTTTGAAATCTAGTTTTGTCAAACGCTTTCGTGAACAAGTCAGCGAAATTATCTAACGTGTCAACCTTTTCGAGCTCAATCAGCTTCTTCTCAGCACAATCCCGTATAAAATGATGACGTATGTCAATATGTTTAGTTTTACAGTGCTTCACGGGATTGTTAGTTACTGAGATAGCAGCAGTGTTATCAATGCAAATAGGAGTAAGTGAGAAATTCAGACCATAGTCGCGCAACTGTTGTTGAATCCAAAGAACCTGGGAGCAGCAGTTGGATGCTGCCATGTATTCTGCTTCACAGGTTGAAATTGCGACTGAAGTCTGCTTCTTGCATTGCCACGACACCAATCTGCCACCAAGAAACTGACATCCACCAGTTGTAGATTTCCGACTCTGATTGCACCCTCCATAATCAGAATCTGTGTAAGCGACTAGCTCCAAGTCTCCTCCTCTCGGGTACCACAACCCCAGCTTCGGCTTGCCCTTGAGATACCGCAGTATCCTCTTCGCAACCTTCAAATGAGATTCTTTTGGCTTTGCCTGAAAGCGTGCACAAAGACAAACAGCAAACATTATATCAGGCCTAGAAGCAGTTAAGTACATTAAAGAACCTATAATAGCCCGATATTGGGTTGGGTCCACGTCTGCATCATTGTCTGAATCAGCACCCAATTTGTGATTGACGCAAACTGGAGTATCATATGGAGTGCTGTCCTCCATCTTGAAGCGTTTGAGAACATCATGGACATACTTTGTCTGATGAATAAACATCCCGTCTTTCTTCTGATCAACCTGCAATCCTAAAAAGAAAGTTAGTTCACCCATAGCACTCATTTCAAATCTCTTCTTCATGACGGCCTCAAACTCCTGACACATGGCGACCTTTGATGCAGCAAAGATAATGTCGTCCACGTAGACTTGCACAAGCAGAAAGTCGCTTCCTTTTCTCTTGAAGAACAACGTGCTATCAATCTTACCTCTTTCAAACTCATTCTCAAGCAAGTAATCGGATAACGTTGAGTACCAGGCACGAGGTGCCTGATGTAGTCCATACAGCGCTTTACTTAGCTTGTACACGTGATCGGGAAAGTCAGGGTCAGGAAAATCCGGAGGTTGCTCAACGTACACAACCTCATCGACTTTACCATTTAGGAACACGCTCTTCACATCCAACTGAAAAACCTTCATCTCCTTATGAGCAGCAAATGCCAAAAACAGCCGAATAGCTTCCAATCTTGCCACAGGAGCAAACACCTCATTGTAATCAATCCCCTCTTGTTGATTAAAGCCTTTAACAACCAGCCTCGCCTTGTTCCTGATAACAACCCCTTTCTCATCTCTCTTACATTTGAAGACCCACTTCGTGCCTATCGCATGCACATTCTTCGGTTTTTCAACCAAATTCCATACTTCCATTTTCTTAAACTGAGCTAACTCTTCTTGCATGGCTTCGACCCACGAGCTGTCCTTAAGAGCCATTTGATAGTTCTTTGGTTCAATCTGGCTGATGAAGCAGGTGTACAAGCATTCGTTGATAATGCCCGTGTCTTTAATGCTTGTGTAAACACAGGTGTGCTCATTCACGCTTTTTCTTGTTTGTACACCGACGGACAGATCACCTATCACATTCTCCAACGGGTGATTTTTGTGAATTCTCGTAGTCGGAACCGAACTAACATTTAGATTATCTTCCAAGTTCGAAGATAGCTCATCCATGGTTGATTGATGTTGAGAGTGAAATGGATTGATGAATTCCTCTTCAGTAGAGGCAGCAGGGGTATTGACAGTATTTGACGAGGAAGGCTGACATTCATCATACTGTGGTCGTTGCACCAAAGTGTATTCCTCATCGCATATCATCTTCGTAGCAATTCTTTCCTCAACTTCTGCAAAATTCAGATAAGGTATGTTAAAAGATTTAAAAAGTCTATCATAGTCAAAAACCCCAGCGGGTCCCGTGCTTGGTTTTGGTGATTTGTAACTTGTGATATCAGTGTTACACACCACCTCAACCTTGCTGGTCGATGTATTAAAGACCCGTCTGTTGGGAGTCCCAACAACGTATCCGACTAAGATTCCTTCGTCGGCTACTTCACCAAATTTTGAATTGGTCTTTAATATCGAACACGGGGACCCGAATGGTTCAAGACCACTCAAGTTGGGCTTTCTCCCATGCATTAGTTCATAAAAGGTTTTATTTAATCTTTTAACAGTTAACACTCTATTAAGGATATAACAGGCTGTTGCAACAGCTTCAGCCCAAAACACCACAGGAAGTTGCGAATCAGCCAGCATGGTTCTGGCTCCTTCAATTAAAGTTCTGTTCTTCCACTCAGCCACTCCATTTTGTTGCGGAGTATACGGTGCGCTGTATTGGTGTTCAATCCCCTTCTGTAGGTAGAAGATCTCCATCTGATAGTTCTTGAACTCAGTCCCATTGTCACTCCTGATGTATTTAACTCTTTTTCCCATAATGTTCTCAACTTTGGTAATCAAATTTATTACCATCTGAACAGTTTCATCCTTCGACTTCAGGAAATATACCCACGAGTATCGAGAAAAATCATCAGTAATCACCAAGCAGTACGATGTTCCCCCTAGACTTTTTACATTCACTGGACCAAAGAGATCCATGTGAAGTAGGTCTAGGGTACTGACTATTGAGTTGACCTTCTTGGTGTGATGGGATTTCTTGTGTTGCTTTCCCTTCTTGCATGATAAGCATTTGTCTTCGAAGTTGAAATTCTTCAAGGGAACCCCCAACACAAGCCCATTTTTGACAAGGTAGTTCATCTTACGAAGATGAATGTGCCCCATTCTCCTATGCCATAATTCGGACTCTGATTCAGTCGCTTTCGACAAAAGACACGATTCTTCAGTGGCCATTTCAGTAGACCTCATATCCATAATATACGTATTCTTCACTCTTGAAGCCTTCATAACAATCCAGTCCTCTGGTATCTTAAAACCAGGATACAACACTATCGCCTCATTCTTCGTGAAATGCACGGTATAATCCTTGTCACAGATCTGCGAAACACTCAGCAGATTGTGCTTCAGTTCTTCAACAAAGTTAACTTTCTCTAGCGTCATCTTCCCGTTAGTCACAGTCCCAATTCCTGTGATCTTTCCACCGCTCTCTCCTGCGAAACTCACTCTACCACCTTGAACAGGTTTCCAGTCTTGTAACAATTTCTTGTTACCCGTCATGTGCCGGGAACAGCCGCTATCCACAACCCATTGATTGTTGGCAGCCCTGTTCAACTGTTCCTGCACGATTAAAGCAGATTATTAGAATCTTGGGACCCAAGACCTCTTGGTCTTGGGTCGATACATCCCGTACCTTGGCTGTCCAAAGTTAGTATCATAATCATTTCTGTGAGTCCTAACAGGATACCTTCTTGTGGATTGTCTATGAGGCCATCCAAACCGTCTTGAATTAAATGAATTATTAGTTATGGTTTGGGTGTTACCAGTGAAAAACTGAGATCTATTTCTTTGAAAACCTGGATTAGTCCATTTTCTGAAATTCGATGGGTTTTCAGTTTTATCATTAAATTGATTACTGTTAGCTCTTTTCTCATATTTTAAAGGCCTTACACCTCTGAATTTTTGCTTCAGAGGGCAATCAGCAACAAGATGTCCTTGTTGATTACATCTAAAACAACACCTGTTTTCAACTTTCTTATCAAAAGTTGTCTTAGATGTTGAGGCTGTATTACTGCCTGTTTGTCTCACATATGGTGGGACATACGGGTTTAGTGGAGACTTCTTTTCAGGTGTTTTATTTTTTTCTCCACTTTTTGGTAACACTTCCTCTTGTTTTGTCTCACACGACTCAGAAGACTTGTCCGAGTTAGATGAGACAGGACTCGGAGCAGAAATTTTAACACTTGCAACAGGCTTACTAACTTCTGGTTCTTTAATCGTTACTTTAACCGGAACTGTCTGACCATAGTCAACATCGACAGATTTCTGATTACTAGGGTTAAAAGTGTAATTATGATTGAAAGGTGGTGGAACTTCATGATAACCAATTCCTCCCCTTTTTGGAGAACCTTGATCACTAACGAGGTGATCAAGTATAGCGGAGGAATTTCTGAATTGTTCAAGTTTCCTGTTAAGTTCCACCACTTTTACCTGGTGATCAGCTATCTGTTTTTCCCTCTCAGCTATTAGTTTGGTTTTCTCTTCTAGAACTTCATAGCTAAGATCAATCACTTTAATTTTTTCAGCAAGCTTTGCTTTAAGACTTTTAATATCTGTTTCACTAGCTTTAATTTTTACTTTGTAACTATTTTCTCTAGCTTTAGTGAAGTGATGATCTTCTTTTAAAGTTTTATATTGCGCATCCAAACTAACAAACTGATCAGTTAGAGTTGTCAGTTGTTCAGACAGATGTTCACACTTAGTACAAGGGAGTTCGGTACTTACCTCGGAGAGCTGGTCTGCTACATCTGCCATGTACGCTTCATTTTTGCCAGTTCCCTTCTCACTATCTGCATTTTTGATGTTTGCCAAGTTGGCCTGTTCAAATACTTCTTCAACATGCAGATTCCAGTTGTACTCTTCGTTCTGTCTGGAAATCATGGCTCTATAGTCATTACCACTACCACTTTGCTGTGTAGATCTGTTCTGACTGCGTTCTACACGTTCATTCTTGCATTCTTTTGCAAAGTGGCCATTCTGCTGACAGTTGTAGCAGCGAACCTTCGTCTTATCAAACCCTGGCCTCTCACCGACAAACTTCTTGCCAGTCTTCTTCATGAACCTCTTTACCCTTCTCACTATCATGGCCATCTGCCACTGCAGATCCATCTCCTCCAGATCATCAGCATCGATCTGGTCATAGTCTTCATCCAAAACTGCAGGATCAACGATCTTACCCTGAATGTAGTTCTCATACGAAGCAATAAAAGATGCATAGAGAGCAAACTGCTGTTCAGCAGATTTGACACTCATGGGCATCTTCTAGTAGTTGTTGTTTGAAACACTTGGGGAATAACTACTCTTGGTCGCTTGAGGTTGAGAAGCATTTGACCCTCCAGCTACATATCACACATCACCGTTCATGTTAAGAGATACATGTCCCTCATGTGTTGAGCTCGCGCCTGACTCTCCCTTAGAGTAATAAGCAGATGATTCCGTTTTCGAACTTGATCCTGAGTTAACCTTTGCCCCATACATACCCGGATCTTGAACCTGATCGGTAGGTGTCTCCTTTCGTACCATGTTCAGTTCAAACGTTCTTAGCTTGTTAACTGCTGTCTCAAGGTCATAGTCAGCAAAGTCTTTATCTTCTCTCATCAACACTGTATACATCTCCCATTTTGGTGGGAGAGCATCAAGAAGCTTCTCAACAATCTCATCTTCTTTGTATGCAATTGAATAGTTGCTGAGTTCAGTCATCAGATGATAATATCTAGTGATGATATCATCAAGTGATTCATTTTTCAGATACTTGAAGACCGAGAATTGGGTTTTTAGAAGTTTAATCTTCGAAGCACGAATTCCCACATTGCCCTCAAAACGGTTTTCAAGAGCTTCCCAAAGCTCTCTAGCAGTTTATACTTTCGGAAGGTGTGAAGTATCTCTTGTGGAAGAGCCATTGTAATTGCTGCATGAGCTTTACTTTCTGCCTCATACATCTTCTTCTCTTCATCTTCCATCTCTTTGTACTTCTTGATCTGATCACGACCTTCATACTCAGTAGTAGGTGGAATGTAACCATCTTGTATACACACCCACATCTTGGCATCTTGATACTTGACATATTGTTCAAAACGATCTTTCCACGCTACATAATCCGTTTTCTTAAGCATCTTAGGTGCTTTTGTAGCCGAACCAGCTTCTACTTCCATCTTTACTAGTTCAGTAATGTTTATCGAAGACATCTTTCTCAAAACTCAAAGAAATCCGAAAATAAAAAATTTTATTTTCAAATAGCTCTGTAGGCGAAGTTGTGGATAACTTCGCTTAAAACTTAACTTCGCGTGAATCAGTAACTTCGCTAACTTTCTTAAATTCGCTGGATTGGCGAACTTGAGAATAACTTCACTTAAGTTGAGCGAACTTGGGAGGTAGGCGAAGTTGTGGGTAACTTCGCTTGAGGTAAGCGAACTTGAAGAGGTAGGCGAAGTTGTGGATAACTTCGCTTAACCTTATATCTTCGCCGAAACCCTACTAACAGTGACGGCAACTTCGCCTGATGAACACGAAGCTTCTGCAGATTATATTTCTGGGTTTTTCGAGGTTTGTGAAGGTGTTATAGGTTGTTTAAGATTGTAGGAGGAGAGTATAGCACAAAAGCTCAGAAAACTCGTCCCGCGAATAGTCGAACGGAACGATTTCTATACCCGCGTGATAATCCCGAACCACACAATCGAGCAAAAGCTCTGATACCAATTGTAGGTTCCCAGCCGGATCTACACGAGATATCGCGTACTACGTAGGTGCGGAATCCCTACGTAAGACGTTACGAGTATAGAAAACAATACGGTTAACACACGATACGATAATCAAACACGTTGTATACCAACCTTAAACACGTGATACGAAGATCACTTGATTACAGACTCTCTATCTCGAATACTCTCTGAAAAACTGTGTGAATAATAAATCGAATAAGCCGTAACAGATGGCTTATATAATCACGACAACTTCGCCTGGCATGTTCAGGCGAAGTTGTCACTAACTTCGCTTGTCTAACAAGTTCGCCCATATCAGCGAACTTGTTAGCAACTTTGCTTATACAAAACATAAAACATTACAAACGCGATTACAGACACTAGACACTGAACTACTGACATCATGCACCAACAAAAATAATGATAAATTAACAACAAATTATCTAATACATAAAACAAAATGATTAATACATGTTACACAATAACTTGAAACGTAAAACACAATGGTGAATACGTATAACACAATGACCTTAAACATAAGACACGATGGTGAATACGTATAACACAATGACCTAAAACGTAAGACACAGTGATGAATATATATAAAACAATGACTTGAAACGTAAAACACAATGGAAACAATATATTACACAAAAGAAAAATCTATAATACAATTCATATGAAAACTCAACTAAAAGACACAATGAACAACAAAAAACACAATTAAAAAAACACATTAATTTTTTTATTTTTATATAACAATATGATACTCATATTAAAGATAAAAAACGCTTATTATTATGGTGATTTTTTTTTAAAAAAAATAATGTCGTATGAAAAAATTATGGACATTTTAAAATGATGGGAGAATTGACATATGCATTGCATGTGGGGAGATAAAGTCAACAAATGTGGGTTATTACCTTCATGCCCTTTCAATCAATTTTTATTTATTAAATTAATCTCAGTCATTCAAATCTAAGATCAATGGACTAGATTACTTCTCACTCTTCTTATTTTTGTTGTTCTTTGTATTTTAACTTACCCTTGGTCTATATATATAAACCGTGTAAACGAGTATACCAATTCGATCTTGAGTTCATATAACACAAAATCACGTGATTTATAAGTTGTGTTCTTGATTGTTCGTATCTATTCCACAGTCTATTTGTTAAACAATTAAGAACATTGATTTAACAAGTGGTTAAACTATTTATTTCGAAAGAGATTGCTTTGGATATAAAATTTTATCCAAATTTATTAAAAAAACGAAAGAATTATTGAGATGGACTTTTAGCAGTCAAGCCAATATTCTATCTTTGTGTTTTTTACTCTTTTTTTCCAGTCAATCACTCAATATAGTCAAGCACTGGGAGCCTGTCCCTTCTAAAAATATTTAATTGGGTTCTTAATAAATGTCCAAACTCAAATATTAATTACCATAGCATATTTGATACGTTTGTTGTAAATACGATTAGAATTTTACACTTAACGACTTAATGTGACAAAAAGACAAATGTGTGAGCTTTTTGTAGACAAAATATTACTAATATGATATGGGTGTCCAAATAATAGAGTTACAAGCTCAAGAAATACAAAGGATAGTAATGAGTCATGATAACACATTAAGTACATTATTGCACCACTTCAAATAAGAGTACAATATTCACATCATCATAAAACTTATTTCAATCTCATTGTGTACATATTTAATAATACATAACTTTTTTATAACAACTAACTCATACATTTGCTAAATATACTCTTAAATCTATATAAAAACACTAACCAGGTACACATTTACTACACTCTAATAATACACAAATAAATTAACCAGCTGCCCGTACTCACTTGATAAACTCCATATTGTTCTCAACATAAATATCCAACGATGACCATATATCCTGGGAAAAAGATTCACAAATGAAATCGTCGACAAAATTAAAAGGTGACAGCAAGTTATTGCCTGATGGCATGATATCATTGCCTGCTACAAATGGCTCAGTCCAGAAATCACTAAACGTTTTTTCATCATCTAATGTTCGTTGACTCGAGCCACATGTTTCTTTGACAACATTTTCTTTAGGGTTAGCCTGATGAACATTGGGATCAACGGTTCCAACATGTGCACTTCTAGAGACACTTTGGTCATCTTGAACTCGTTTCTTCAAATGTGTGTTCCAACGGTTTTTTATTTCATTATCACTTCTTCCCGGTAACTTTGCAGCTATCGTAGACCATCTGTCCATAAAAAGACCAAAATTCTATTAGAAGCCCTCTTTTGATTAGTATGTTAATATTATATACACACACAAATAAGCAAAAGTATTAAAAGGTTATTTGAACAGACTTGTTGCCTAGCTTGTTATGTAAATCAATAACCAGATCATCTTCTTGCTTTGAAAAATTCCCATGTTTCATGTTTGGACGGAGATAATTCATCCATCTCAACCTACAACTTTTACCACATCTAGATACACCTAAACAGAAAACATTAAAGAACAATATTAAGCAAATTATGTTCAATTAAAAGATGTTAATTACTACTACTAGCTAGCTGATATTAAGTGATTGATGGACATGCATGCATGCATATATATATATATATATATATATATATATATATAATACATATATACCAGCAAACTTTGGAAGTAAACTCCAGTTCCAATGGCCATATCTCTGGATGTATATTCTTAACTTGTTATCTTCATCTTCACTCCATGCACCTTTCTTTATTCCATTTTTGTCATACCATGATGCCTTCACCATCTTTTCAATTAATAAGCCACTCAACACAATAATTTAGATATCTTCTTCACCAACTACACTTATATATACACTAATATTATCTAATTGTGATCCCTATATATATATATATATAGATTATAGAACCAAGTCAACATTGGAATCTTGACATATAACTGATCATTTATTGTTCTTTTGGGGCGTTGAGGTTTTTTTTTTTTTTTTTTCAAACTTCTGGCAGTTTTGGATTTTTAAATTGATTTTAAGTGATAAAAAAATTATACAAAAATATCATTGAATTAATGTCAACAAATTTAAACTTCTCAACCATTTTTAAGAATCATGTGTTGAAACAAATTAATTCCCGCCTTCAGGTAGATGCTTAACGAGTTTCGGGCAAAGAATGAGAGACTTTTCCGGTTTGAGTCCGTCTTGTTAGATGTGGCAGCGACATTATCTCTCTAACGAATCATGAGAAGGTTGAGAGTACAAAAACGTGTTAAGAGGGTCCACGGGCTTAAAGCCACGTGAACACTCAAGTTGGGGCTAAAATCACAAGAATATGTATGAAGGGAGAGTTTGGCCTAGCTTTTACTTTTTGACGTATGCTTATATTTTAAGGTAGCTTATAGCTTTATATATATAACCATATTTTCAACCTCTCACTAAACTTACTATTCATAAAGATATCAAATTTTAGCCACAAAAATTTATCAAATATACTAATATACTATTGACGAAAGTTTCAAATACCGACCACAAAATTCAACCATGTAGTCCAACTCATTTTTCCATACTCACGGAAACGTAGTCTTAATTCTTCAACGGTTTCCAAACGCTGGTGTTATGCTATTTGTTTGCTTTATTTGCCAAACTTGGAATACAGTGATTGTATTTTTATAGTTTTGTTCTAGACTTTAATCGTGTACCAACCATATATATATATATATACACACACACACAACATATTAACACACTAATAGACCCCCGCGCTGCAACGCGCGAGCACAAAAACTTGTTTTCTATTATTTGATAAGCTCTTTTTAAGTGTTTGGATTAGCTTATATTCTACAAGTTGATAAGCTCTTTTTTAAGTGTTTGTGTTAGCTTTTTTTATTTAGCTTATGTTAGTAAAATGACCAAAAGGGGCATGGTTGCATATTATCACATAACTTATCTAAGTATAATTGTCTACTATGAAATTCTACGTGTCGCTCTCAGATTTTCCCCTCATTCTCTAGAGCCACCAGATTGTTTGAATTCAAAATGAAGGATTCTCATGCATTTGACCCGAAATCACGGGTATGGGTCTTACCAAATCCAGATAGTCTTTAAATGGGTTATAACATCTCATTTATTTGTGAAACTCTTTCATAATCAAACAATAATTTTCGCGGGTTGTGGGTCTCACCAAACCTGGATAACCCTTAAACGGGTTATAACATCTCATTTATTTATGAAATAACCCCTTAATCATCAAAGAATAATTTTCATGGGTTATGGATCTTACCAAACCCTAATAGCTCTCAAATAGGTTATAAGATCTTATTTATTGGTAAATGCTTTCATCCTTAAACCCCTAATTTAATGTATCTTCTTTACATGTTCTCCATTGATGGTATATCATCTCCATCGCCGGTTAACTTCCGATACTACCAACCATCGTCAACTACATCGACGTCCCCTTTCTCATTAGACAAATATTTGTGTTCATGTTTGTTCATTTAAAAAAATCAACATGTTCGTGTTCGTGTATTTTTGTTCGTTAAAAATCTAAAAAACCTACACATCTCAATTGAAAATACCCAAATGCAAAAAAAATATAATAACAAACTAATATATATGTATTGAAATAAAACAAACTACGATAAAAAATAAAAATAAATCATCATAAAATAGCAAAACGATTAAAAACAAAAACTTAAATAAACTCCCGTAACACAGGATGATCAAACTAGTACTTTATATGTATCTACTTTGTTTTTATGAGTTATATCATCATTTTTGGATAAATTTATATCAAGGATGACGTAAAAATTCTACGAAAATACATTTATATTCAATAAACATTCATCTTGGTTTAGTTAGATATCATGTAGTCATATCTCTAACTGCACTCATGTATACATAATCTATTGTACGTTGTGCACTTGTTGTGTCTTCATCTATTTCATTAATGTCACTATATCCTCGACAATCAATACCTTTATTTGGAGTTTAAGATTCTTGTTGCGCCTTGTTAAATCCTTCATCACATGTATCTTTTCTTCTAATATAATTATGAATTCCAATAGATGCTAGCACGATCTTCACTTGTGTCTCGCAGGTGTAATTGACATGCATATGTTGTAATATCTCCCATCTAGCCTTCCATACTTTAAAAGTTTGTCACTATCACATTTCCCTTCAATCAACTCTTCATCTTTATCGATCATGTTCTCAAAATTGGAAGGAGTCTTTAGTGTTATCTCCAACTGCAACACAATCTTGAAATAAAGGCTCGTAATACATCTTATACATCTCTAAATTTTACCCTCTTAGCTTTGCAAGATCCTTATCACCCTGTACAAATAAAAACATATAATTTGTAAGCTAAAAAATATTTTATATACCACATTTTACCAAAACTGATTTTAATGAGCTATAGAAAAACAAATAAAAAACAAAATATTACCTTTATTTTTCATCCCACCATTCATCCGATGCATCAATCGTCTTTCTCACGAGATCCCACCCAATTCCATATTCAAGTCTCATTAAACGATCATACAACTTCCATTCTTTCTTCATACTTTCCCAATGATTTTTATTTTGCTTGTAATCGAAAGTTCTCCCAATACGCTCTTTCATGTACTTTTCTAAATTCTCATACCCAAATTTATTAAAGTAACCGGTTGGCTTGTTCCTAACTCTAACCTCATTCAAGCATAACTCAAGAAATATCATGAGTATCATCTGTCCATAGTGACTTGGTTTCTTTTTCTTAGTTTTCATGACAACAACTTCATTATCATGGTTCAAGTCCATGATTTGAAAATTAATACAAAGAGAAAACAATTCAATAAGTAAACAGGTTGGTGTTACTCCACTTCAAGCATATTTTTTGAATGCTTGGTAAATGGTAGATGGGTGTTTGATAAATAGGATTTTTTAAGGTAAGGGTTAATGGTTTGGGAAATGGTAAATGGATGGTAAGAGTTGATCTTTTCTCCATATGGCTTTAGAATAGCTCTCCACTACCATTGCAATTTTGACGAGAAAATGAATACATATTTGCTTCAACGGACCTTATGTAGTTTTCACGAGAATGGCTTCTTGGAGAAGTCGGCTTCTTTTAATTTGCTTCATTAATTATCACCAACTTCTGCACAAGTTGGCTTGTTAGGCTATCCTCTATGGGGGGGGGGGGGGGCTTCGAAGCCCCTCCATCGTGCCACGTCAACGCCATGTAAGCACCGAGGGCATCGAAGCCCTACCCTAAAGATGTCCCACTATGATTTAATGCCCCAAGGGCGCCCCTATTATATATATATATATATATATATATGATTGATTTCTTTTGAGAACCACTTTGAGTTTTAAGAACTCGAAAGAACTCAACGTAACAAATTTTTTTTCCGAATTTTTTTTACACATGTGTAATACGTAAGTGTAAGTGATGTACAAAAAATTAGTAAGTGTAAGTGATGTACAAAAAATTACGGTATTTTTTTACACACCGAAACGACTTTTTACACATGTGTAACTAACGTTTAAACTTGTGTAATTATCAAAAATACTTATTCTATCTACTGCTTCATTTTTTAATTAGATTTAATCTCAGCCACATATTTTATATCATTTAATTAAATGTGTGATTCAAAATTCAGTTCTTAAAGTTCTTAAAACTCACCATGGTTCTCAAAATAACCCTCCCCTATATATATATATATGTGTGTGTGTGTGAGAGAGAGAGAGAGAGAGAGAGAGAGAGAGAGATGGAGAGAGCTGCTGAGAGGAGGACCCACATTCACAAACAAAGACGCCCCCATCGTTTGAACGACCTTGGGTCCGTAACCCACCACCAAGGGCGCCCGCCACCTCACTTGACCACGCCCCATAAGCATTAAAGCCCTTATTATTAATCTACCAACTTGCCTCTTATTAATTATGCATGAATAAGTTGCATGTATATGTAGTATGCATAGAATGATGCTGTTCTTATTGATCGCTCTCAAAGTGGTGTATTTTCCGGAGTACACCAATGCGAGATCGTGGAGAAGGAAAGTGAAAGAACGACGAGTGGACACATATCACTCTTTTAGATGCTTTTTATAAAGCTGAATCCTTAAAAAGTCATTAATCAAAACTACATGACAGAGCCAGAGGATGCTTCAAATAAAAAGTTCATTATTAGTATTTTAATAATTACAAAATTATAATTAATTTTAATAATGAATAAATAATCGATCCAAACAATAAGTCATTCCTTGTTCTTAGTTTGTGCTGCCTTGTAGGGTAGGTAATATTACAGTATAGTTGTAATTATCATAATAGTGGGTACTCAACTCTAGTATTATTTGGATGGTAGGGAAAACATCATCATTCCTCAATGAGTTTATAAGGAGACCGGAGACTGATTGTAACACCATAGACAAATCTCAAATCAGTCGGCAATAGGCTCAAGAAAGATGTGGACTTTTAAATATCACCAATGGGTGTTTTTCAAGCCAAAAGGGGTGGGTAGCATTCAGAACTTAAAAGATCCATGCCATGCCATGCCTACTACAATCAAGTTACAGAAAACAAATACATTTTGAAGGTTATCAATCTCAACATTAATCAACTGGTATATTCATAAATGAACCAATGGATCATCTCCTCACTCAAATAAAACTCAAAATATTTACTAACTTGGACACGTCTCCATTAGTCAGTCATTGACTCCTTTCCTTGACCGTAAGTATGTCCGGCTGTTTGGCCTCCAAAAACTCAATTAGTCTTCGAAGGATACATTAGCTTTGTTAATCATGATTATGCATGCATAATCAAATGTACATCATCACCCCAACACTGCAGTTGAACTTTTCAAATTTCCTAGCCTAAAAAGCAAACCCTAATCTGTTTCAAGTAAATCTTTCACCCAAACTCATGACACTTCTTGAAGTGCAAGATTCAACTCATGTGCTGACTTGGCGATCGTTCCGCCCCGTCTAGAAGATCATGATATATCATTGTTTAGATGCCTTTATTAAATCTTGGAAAGAAATAAGAAAATGAGAAGTGAAAACACACCTTGTTATGAGCGGCAATGAACGTTTCACCTTTTCAAGCTCCAGATAGCACAGGCTGCACCGCTCCAACCTGCAACAAATTATAATTTCAAAACAGACACTACAACTGGGATTTGATCAAAAACCTTTGATCAATCGTATAAAACAATTAGCCAAAAACTCTTTAAATAGACGAGTCCCTTATTCACCAAGTAACCTAATTTGACAAAACAATTAAACTAAATTAACCTTACAAACAACAAATACCAAATAAAAAACAAGTATCAAAAGACTCAACTACCCCTGGACCTAATTCAAAAATTACCAGACAGAATAACTTCAAATTTTGACCAGTGACCCACAAACATGGTTGAAACCATCACTTTCAGCACGTTTGGCAATTCCCAGTTGTCAGGTAATTATTTTAAAATATACCATTTGACAATTTAGATATCCACCCATAAGGTCGGAATTGCACTGGCAAAATTAATTAATGCAAGTCTAACATACCTTTGCTCTGCCTCAATATCAACACCAACAGAGGATGATGCTTGTAAAGAGGAATATATCACTGAACCAAATACTCGTACCAGTTTAAGCAGTAACTCTATTGATACCCCCCGATGCCTATAAATAAATAAAAATATCCAGAAAGTTAGACAAACATGTATCATCACTTGAAATTCAGCATGATGTAACAACAATTCACTTTTTGTGTGGCCACAAAGAATGTATCGTATTTTTTGGTAAGCTTTTGTCTTTCATTAAAAATCATTCTAAATATTTGAGCATTGGTCAGATACGCCCTTTTACTAATATTTGCCTACTCAAATGTATTTTTTAGATTTCAATTGATGTTACAACTTTTACTTAAATACACACACTCTTAAACTTGACTTTGTACTCAACATTTGGATTGTAAGTGTAACCCCTTAGCACAGGTTGCCATGAAAAATTAAAAAAGAAAAAGGAAAATTCAATTTGCCATCACAACCTGGTTGTTGTGGCAATCTTGGGTTGCTATGGATTGTATGACACATGTCAGCCCATGAGTGGTTGTATGAATCATCCTTTTTCTTATTTTCTTTA
This sequence comes from Bidens hawaiensis, assembly GCF_021521415.1. NCBI lineage: Eukaryota > Viridiplantae > Streptophyta > Magnoliopsida > Asterales > Asteraceae > Bidens > Bidens hawaiensis. The sequence goes on along the minus strand of NW_027495534.1, from coordinate 56,055 downwards.
CCAACAATTAGTTATATTAATAATTTGATTTTTGCTTAATTACTTATAGTATGTAACCTTTTAAAAAAAGAATATAAAAACAGTCTTTAGTTTTTTTATGAACATTTCGATATAATTTTTTGCTAAAAACGGAGTACTTTCAATAATATGATTTTTTTAATGAGTTCATAAGGTCTTTTGGTTAAAACTTGTTAATAAGTTATTAGGTTCGAAATGATATTTAATTGTTTCGTTTCATAAAATCTAAATAACAGTATTGTTTAGTTTTTTTTTTGAACATTTAGATATAAACATTTTTATTTTTTATAATATATTTTAGAGAATAAATTAAAAAACTAAATTATATATATATATATATATATATATATATATAGGATTAGTATCATTACAGAACTCTTAAATTATTTAAGAACTTGAAGGAACCCTTGAATACTAACGTTTTTTATAAAATTCTTTGTATGTCCATGTTAGTTAAGTGTAGTTTTATCATTTTTCTATATCTATAGTTACAATTACAATTTTGAAAATTGGTTTTTATACATATCTATGTTTTGTTTTACACCTGTGTAAATTTGTTAGTACATAAATTTTACACATATGTAAACTTGTGATTAATATATGTAATCAAAAATTTTTATATAAAATATGATAAAACTACTATTGAATAATGTTCAGGAGAGAAGTCATCTTAATGCGAGAATTGTGATATTAATTATCATCTTTTTAATGTGTTTAATGAGAAAAGGGTATATTGGTATTTAATTATTTAATTCCAAAACGTTAACATTAAGCATATCCCGAATTTGTGTCCAACATTATCACTCATAATATATTCCAAATATAGCACCAAAATTTTTGGCCAATATTATTAGCCATCAGATATTCAAAACGCAATTTTAAAAGAGTATAAACCCAAAAAAATGTATAGTTAATTGTGTTATTATTTTTATTTGTAAGAAACTATGGAATTTTACATTCTAATTTTCACTAACGTAAGAACAATTATGTTATTGTGTAGGAACAATTGTGTTACTGTGTAGGATGTGTATGGTACCGTGTAGGAAATTTGATAGGATGTTTATGTATACGAGTATAATGATATGTGGTAGTTTGATATGGTAAAAGTTATTAAAAGGATATGTACATAGGTTAATATAATTAATTTGTGTAGGTTATTATATTCAGTGTAGGTATTAATTATACCATATTATTACGATATGTGTTTGTGGCATTTTTTAAATGTAGGTTATTGATATAGCTTGTGTAGGTTAATATGAATATATCTGTAGGTTATTAGTATGACAAGTGTAGGATATTAAATATAATATAAGACGCATAATAAATCTTAATGTAGGATGATGAGATAACAAAAAAAATCTTTATGTTTTTTAATTTAATTAATAATATATTAACTAAATAACATAATAAAAGGTTTTCTGGGAATTCATATACGAATAAAAATGAATGGTAATGTTTTTAAAACTTAATTAACATATAAATAAATAATAAAATAACATAAAAATTAGTGTTTAAGTTATTGTATAAAATTATGATCATGGGGCTTATATGCTTAAATAATATTTCGAGCCGGGGGTTCTCACCAGAAGCAGCCTCTCTATTCCTAGGGGGTGGTAAAGGTAAGACTGTCTACGTCTTACCCTCCTCAGACCCTACCATAGCTTTGCTATTGGTGGGATTTACTGAGTAGATGATGATGATGATGATGATGATGATGATAGTATGAATTAATTCGTAGATTCAATAAAAAAATGATTTGTATTGAATAAAAACGTTAGACGGATAATGGTTAGAGGCACAATTAAATTAAAAGGAAAAAGATAAATAGATCTGTAACTTTTCCATAACTAAAACTTTCCAAAAATAAAACTTTGACAAGTTTACTATTGTACCCTTGCATTTAAAAATAACATAAATTAAAAAGGAAAAATATGATTGGTTACAATTATTTCTCACACTTCTCGCACTAAAGTGATTTCTCTCCTGAACTATATATATATATATATATATAAAGTTAATTTAGGTTGGGTTGCAAATGAGAGTAAAAAAGTTGGATTGGGTTGTGTAGGTAGAAGCGAGATAAATTATTTTTCTATTAAGGTTGGTTTGGATTGGTTTGGGTTGTGATTAAAAATGGTCTTAGACACACTCGACACTGGGTGCAGGAACATAAAATAAAAACAAAAATAAATGCGAAAAAACAGGTTTCCTAAAGTAAATAGTCTTTTGTATTTACCAAAAAGAGATGTTACTTTGTGTTTTCCATATAGCAATTAACGCTATCTTTATAACTAATATGTATAATCATATACCTATCCATGTCACTGTCAAGGAGGCTATTGAGGAGAGGCAGTAAAGAAGAACAAACATCCAAGGTGATAGTATCAATCTTTTCAGTCAAAAGGCTGATAATATCTGCAGTTACCTGCATCATTATACAAAAATAGGGACTCAGAATTTATCCAAGAAACAAAAATTAAAAACAAGTAATACGAGTGAAACAGAAACAAAGTGCTCACAGCATGATCAGACATTCTCGACAATGCATTAATGGCTCCTTTAATATCATTCCTGTCCCAGCATCTACGAATCATCTGCAGTCAACATAAATAACCAACTGTTTTCAAGTACTCTTCGCAGCAATAAGTTTAATAATTATATAACGGATTTTTGTGAACTAACAAGCATGACATGTTTGTGTAAAACTTTCCAGGGAACTCTAGAAATTTAAAAGGAACAAATAATGGAGTAAAATTTTCAAAAAGAATATCTAATAAAACATTAGTAACCTGTAGCTTGGCTAGACGAGTCTGCATCGAGGATACAAATTGATCATGTCTTCCCATGATATCTACAATGGCATCATCCTCTGATATGGGCCCTGTTTCCTTCACAGTAGATTCAGGTAACTGTTTCTGCACAAATTGAGAATTATACAAGAAGAAAACAAGTGAGACCTTATTTTGTAAAAAATAATAAATAAAACAAAGCAAGTGTCTGCGCCGACTGTAAAAACATTTTTAAAAAATAATTTCAGCGCAGGAGCTGTAAAATATGACTCAAATAGCTAGTTTACAATTGTAAATGTATCAATTTTGTTAAGGACCTAAAGTTACGTCAATAATTTGAAGACAGTCCAGAAAAAGTTACACTTTTATAAGTAACAAAGATCAACTTTTATTAAAATAAAGACAAAATTAAAAGTGTCATACCACAGTATTTGGTAGCTTATTGACAGTAGAGCTACTATCAGAGATGCTTCTAGAAGAAAGTGTGTCATAAGGAGGCCTTTCTTTTCTGTCCCAAGTAGAAACAAGTGTACGTGTTCTTCCTGGATATAAAATATTTATCTAGTTTAATATCATAAGAATTCATGTTTGTTGATGGCTTAACAATTGAATCCATCAACAAATGTTGGCATTGAACAGTTATACCTGTTCGTTTTCTTTCCATAGAAAAAGCATCTCTGTTTGCACGTGGAAGACGTCCTTCATCTGCAATAATTCACACAACAATATCTTTAGTTGGCATATTTAGAGATAGAGCCATGTTAAAAACTAGCTGAAATTCCAAAATCCAAAAATATATATTGCAGATTTGTAGATGCATTCAAATTTTTGTTTATAGGAGAACAAATATACAAGTTCAGAGAATTATATACTTACATATTTCGGGCTGGTAGCTTGGAACTGACTCATTCGCCATATTCTGATGACGACTGTCATCTTCAAAGCTTGACTCTTTTGCAGGAATTTCAAAAGCCAAGTTTTTCATTGAAGTAAAATTATTTCTGTCAGCTACTCGACTCGATTCAACGTCACTTGGGTCACTCACAGATTGTACAGAAGATAATGGTTTCTCTGCTTCATCCTTAATATTTGTAAACTTGCGAGAATCGGATGTTTTTGACAGTACAACCGTTGGTGTCACTCTTCCAGAAATACCCTCTCTTCTTAGTTCCACATTGTTTCTTGGCACAATTACAGGTGCAACATCTAACCTATTAAAAGTTGATGCATTTTGTGTCGATTGGTTTTTTGTTACAGGTGCAACATCTAACCTATTAAAAGTTGATACATTTTGTGTTGACTGGCTTTTTGTAACAGTTCGCTTTGAAGCAGTTGGTGCACTGCTAGCTGAAACTGAAGCAGTTGGACTGATCTTCTGGACAGCATTGGGATAAACCTTTTGAGGAATACCAGCTACATTTCCTGTGGCTACATTTAGTACACAACATAGTATTAATGTCTTAAGCATTACACACAAGATAAATAGTAGAAACATAATGCGAATTTGGGTTTGAAAGAACAAAAAAGGAAACCAAGAAGAAATTCATAACTTGAGGATGAGGGTATTTGGGGCAGGGGAAAATTTGTCAAAACTTTGAATATCACAATGACCATTTTCACAATTTTAACCAAACAGCATGGGCCGATACCATAACATACTCTGACTATTAATTAGAAAACAAAAAAGACATACATGAGAAGGTTTTGTACTCCTTGTTAGTTGGTTCTGAGTTTTGAGTAACTGAAAGCCTCCCCAAGGATTTTGTTTCCTTTGCAATCGGATCTGAAGTTTGTGAAACGGATAGCCGGCCCAAACTAGGTTTCGTGGTATTTTCAGCCAAAATTGAATGGTTTCCACTTGAGTTAGATATTTGGTCTTGATGACCGTTAGACTTTGAAACTTTATATGGTTCAGTTCTCTGCATGAAACAAAGGTTGCATGAGAAACAAGAGTCTGAAATGCGAAAACAATATGCCATAGTCAAAATAGTCAAACTAGTAACCATGAATATTATTTTACCGAGATATCTACAACCCAAACTCCTACACAGCTTTGATTGTAAGAGCAGCCAAGAAGCTTCCCTTCATGCATATTAAGATCTGACAATTTTGACCATCCCACATCCACAGCATCATGAGTTCTAATTGGTTCCCATGAGAACACCTGAAATACATATAATGAGTATACTTGGCAATGTTTTGTAACTTTTTTTTATCAAAAGATATGCATATAAAAAGATACCACCTTTAGGCTCTCATGCAAACCACATAGAAGGGTTCTCCCATCAGGATTGAATGTCATACAACGTACTCCACTGGTCTGAAATGAAAACAAAAGATGAAAAGTATAATGTGTCCCATATAATACAAAATGGAATTAGATATTGTCTAGACAAATAGACCACACGGTATTTTACCTCTGGACCAGCAGAACCTATGAGTTCCAAAGTCTCAAGATCCCAGAATTTAACGGTTTTATCAGCAGAACCTGACAGGCAGAAATGCAAACAAAGAGAATTATATCATGCTTGAAAAACGAAGTATTAAGTATAAAAAATATATTTAGTGGAGTGATTGACTATCATTGAAATAACCTATACATAAAAGATGAACCAAAATTTAACATAAAAATATATTTATGTTCTCATTGTAGTCAAATAAGAATTAAAAACGATAAAAATCAACAGCAAAGAAGCTGATTCTTAACAAGCTGCCAATCTTACAAGAATAATCCATTAAGCTGATTAATAACATGAGTAGGATAGTATTGTTTTCATTGACAGCATATAAGCACAAGAAATGCTTCTTCTTGATTAACCATTATCAAAAGCATAATAACAATTGAAACTCTAAAAATAACTGCAAACTTTTTATTCACGATAACATATCAACAATATTGGCACCAACAAGCACGTGAAAACAAGCATTTGCAGCATAAAAGTTCCAACCTGTAGCCATCAGGAACTCGTTTGGATGAAAATCTATGCATTGGACCTGGCCTTCATGAGACTTGAAATCATGTAATAGCTTTCCGGCAGTTAAATCCCACAGCTGTCAGAGCATTCCATATTTCCAGCATTATATAACCATTTACTTCAGACATGCATTATGAAAAAGATTGAAAACGAAAAGCAGTCTGACCTTTACATTGTTGTCTTCTCCACCAGAAACTACCCAACGACCATCCGGTGTAAATCTTATTGCATTCACACCCCGTGTGTGACCTTTGTATGTATGTATACACCCTTTCCGTCTTATATCCCATATTTTTAAATTTGTATCTAAAGACCCCGAAGCAAAAAACTCCCCAAATGGATGGAAATCAAGTGATATACAATTCGACCGATGACCAGTAAGAGTCCGAACAACTGCGGAAAAAAATGAACCAAATAACAGTCAATAAGCTAACAGATTACAATCATTATATAGCAAACATACTTTTTGCTTCTTCTAAATCCCACAACTTAATTGTCCCACTTGCAGCTCCAGCTGCTACCAGTACTTCAGAAGAATCCAAGCTGACAGAATCAATTCCACTTGAGTGGCCGGACAAACTCTGTAGCACCAAAGAATGAGTAGAGATCCAGATAAACACGTAAAACCGCAGTATGATGTGTAATTTACCTGGATAGCATTTGGTTTTCCAATAGCCCATAGATTAACCTTGTGATCTTCGCCTCCAGTAACAAGCAATCTTGAAGATTTTCTCCCGATTTTTAAACAATTGACAGTGGAAGCATGAGCTACAAATTCCTCTATAAATCACATATGGTTAAGTTCACAATTTCCACACCTAGATTCAAAACTTCCCTATATAAAGACAGAACCCTAATTTCCAATAATTTCTGATTCAAATATACATACATTTAGCACACAGAAGATTTCCTCCCAATTTTTAAACAATCCACGTACAGTGGAAGCATGAGCTACCAACTCCTCTATAAATCAAATTAGGTCAAGTTCACACACAAAACCCTAATTCCAATAACTTCCAATTGAAATCACACACAAAAACACATACATTTAGCGTATAGTAACCAAAACACTTCCCTAGATCACAAAAACGCCGACCGAAGCATGAAGCATTAGCTACAAATTCTTCTGTAAATCAAATGAAGTAAAGTTCACAATATCCACAACTAGATTCAAAAAAAAGCTCCCTATATAAAAACAAAACCCTAATTCCAATTGAAGTCACATACATTTAGCATATATATATATATTATATAAAGAAAAGAGATTGAATGGAGATTACTAGTAAAGGAGGAGAATAATAATAAGTAAGTAAAGGATACGTAGCTTATAAGCACGCTTTGTGGTGGCCATGGAATATAGTAGATGATATACAGAAACCCTAACTAGATCTTCTTCTTCTCTGTATATTGCTGTTGACACATTTGATTGATCTGAAACCCTAACTAGATCAAACAAGCAAGTAATGAGGAGGAGGAGGAGGACAGGTGGCAGTTGGATTTCTGGTGGAATCCCGTGACAAGAGAAATGAAGGGATTCAAAATTTGTTGAAAGGAATCTGGAATTATTATTATTATTATTATTATTATTATTATTATTATTATATAAACAAAGAAGAAGAAAGAAAGAAAGAAAGAGTGTTTTGTTTCAAGATCTCAAAATTAGAATGAATGAATGTTTTTGAAATGAATATGAAAATTACTTACTTTACTAGTCGGACGACAATCGAGATGTCGTTTTTACCACCAACCAAACCAAAGAGGCTTGAGGGGGAAACCCACTTTGGATATTATTATTATGACTTGAAGATGATGACCCCACAGTATTAAAGTGAATCTCAAGATGAATATGTCATCATTTTAAATTATTAGTATTATACCAATTTATTTCTTCTTTTTTTTTTCATGTAAGGGCAGAATAATTGTAATCAAGTTGTATAAAAGGGCAGGTATTTAATGAGGACTCGAAAGGAATTTCTAACAATTATTGGTTATGGTTGCTTGATGATGGTATTTATATTTTTAATTCAAGATTTTGTGTAATTATGGTAGAACTAGAAAAAACATGATTTATTCATTCCCAATCTCATGTCTAATTATTTTTTTAGTTTCTTCTCCGGATTAAAGCATTAATATGTTATAGATAAAACCATTTATGCATTATCGATTCTATGGCTTTTTGTTTAAAGATTTCACAGTAACACTAAGAGAGTTAACCAACTAATACAAAATTGTTTTTTTTTAACGACAAACAAAATATATTATTATTATTATATAAAATTGTTTTTTTCTAAATTTGAGCCAATTAGATAAGCTATATATGTGTAATTTTTTATTAATATTACTACCTTTTTTTTTCAATAATGATTTGTTCCATTTTCAGTATGACAAACCATCGGAAAATAACATCAAATAAGTATGTTATATTCTCATTTAGCATATTTTTCTTAGCAACGGAATATTATAACAAATGACTAGTCAGAAACAGCATGAAAAATTAGGAGTATATGAGAGGATTTCGTAACCAGTCGACCCAACTAATGTTTATCTTCATGTTTCTCTTGACAAAACACAAACACGAAAAATTAGCAACATCATAACACATGTTCTTAATGTTGTCAATACTTTGTAGGGTGAAACGTGATAGAATGGGCTTAAAACCTTTTTTAGCAAGTTCGCTAAGAGTCAACATTACTGTTGTATAATACATAATGCATATACAATCAATATAATTATATCAGAATGAAGATTAATAAGGAAATATAAATAAACCTACACATTTTTTCATAATCTATCTATATATATATTAAAACGATTGAGTTTTATTGAACAAACTCTATTGTTTCCATATATAACAATCACTTTTATGATTTTTTTAACAATTAAATAATTCAAAAATTAATTAAATTAATCAATAGCCAACAATTAATTCACATACAAAGATATTTAAATCATCTATGAACTAATTTTTAGCTAAAACCGACAATTTTAATATTCAAATTTAATTTTCAAACTTAAATCGAAACTAACACAATGAATGTTCAATTTTAATATTCAAATGTAGACCAAAACTAACAACATAATTAATTCATATCCTTACTGAATGTATCTACTTTAAATCTAAATCATCTAAAAGTATTAGAAGTCCAATTTTTAAAATTTCAAATTTTCATTACTAATTTGACATCATCTTATACCTCGAAAACCATTTTAACAATCATTTCTATAAATTCGGTATTTCATATTCATTTGTTTATATCATCATTTTCACTCTTCTGAAGCTGTTATAACTTATAACTATGACTTTGTATTCAAATTTCTATCGTTTGTTATTGTTTGTAAGTGAAATTCACATATTAATTTAATTAAGTTGTCCTTATTTGGTCTTTTGGTTGTTATGCAGGCAGGTTAGCATGGGAATTAGATGTATGCAAACTGGTTAGGTGAATGATTCATGTTAAAATTTTCGTATTGTCAGTTTTACTAAAATATATTTTTTTTGTTCTTATTGTTGGTGTACCTTGAATGAAACTTAAATATTTGAATTGTTGGTATTATTTGCAGTTCATCTTATAGATTGGCTAATTGCATGGAAAAAGTATTTGATGGAGATTAGGTTGATTATATGTGTTTTGGTCATTACGAATGTATTTTAGTTGTTAATTTTCTATCATTTTTTTTTATTTTATGTAGCTTAGACAATTCATGTAAATTAATTTATTTTTATATGAACAACAATCTTTATTTTCTGTGTTAAAATCTTTGAATCTTATCTTGAAAGTTTTAACTATTAGTTATTGAACTTTCAAAAAAATAGAACGTTTTTTTTATAATAATAATACTAGCCTTTGAACCCGTGTATTACACGATATTTGTCAAACGACAAAAATATATAAGTTTTGTTATTTGAAAAATAAAATAAAATTAAAGGTAAAAAAAATAAATAAATCAGGTATGATATTTTAATTGTGATTCTTAAAATATTTCTCATGATTGAAATTGCGTGTAGCTTAGCATCTACCTATATTATTAAAAAAATAGAATTATTAGACACATGTCATTTTGTTATTGGTCCAACCCTATTGTTTCCATATATAATAAACACTTCTTTGATTTTCTTAACAAATAAATAATTCAAAAACAAATTTATTTAATCAGGGCCCATTAATGTTATTTGATTACCCGATATCCGATTAAAAACATTAATCAAATAACGTTTACTTTACCCTAATTAACTCTCGCTTCCTTCACGACGCTCAGTTCATCCGTCCCTTTCTCCGAAATTTCCTTCAATTAAACTTTGATTGGTAGTCAAAATTCATAATCAACAAGGTAACTCTATTATATATGTCTATTCTAATGTTCTAATTCTTTCCATCGATTTTATTTCAATTCCATATTTATGTTTTATGGTAGTAACTATTTTGATTTCGCTGATTGATAAATGATACCATCTTAGCTTGTATCAATTATTCGTCTAGCAACTATAATTGCTTAATATAATTGGTTTTAGATTATATGTTTTCTACCGATTTATGCTTTTATTCCATTGTTTGTTAATGATTCTGTAAATCGAAAAGTTTGAATTCGATTTAGGGTTTTATTTAGGTTTACAACAATGCAGTTTTTCATTCTAATAGGTTGCTTTTCTACAAAATCTGTATCTATGCTTAAAATTAAATTAAGTTTAATCTATTTGTTTGTTTACCCTTAATTGAGGTTTATTTACCGCTTTCATCTATATATCTAGATGATTATGTTTATTTACCATTAGTTGATTATGTCTTGGTTTATGTAGTATTTGAGGAACAAATTCATATACAATTGTGGATAATAAGCTCTTTAAGTCTGGGGTGCTTCACCATTGTAGCTTTTGGTTGAAAAGGTATCTAATTGCACAATGTTATTATTCAATAATGTAACTTCCCGAAATTTCTAAAATAATATTTGATATATTATTTGCGTCAGGTGAAATAAACGAGTTAGTGAAACGATAATAATAATAATAATAATAATAATAATAATAATAATAATAATAAAATATGAAAGAGTAAGTAGGATAATTAGATGGGATTAGTTATGGACCAAAAAGGAAAGATGGGCCTTAGGTCCATGGGTTTAAGGGGTATAAATACCCCCTTAAACCCTAATCATTTCCATTTCCATCCATATTTTCCATCTTATTCTCTACATACCTTAAAACACACACACACACCTCCATACACATATACGGTCGTGAGAGGGAGGAGCGAGACCCGTGACCAAAACCGAGCCCAATATAGGTAGATCTTCAATATACAAGATAGATACAAGATTCAAGTTCATAACCTAGCTAACCGAGACCAAATGAACACGAAAAGGTACGTTTTTGTGACCTTAAAGTTTATGTTTTTATGAACGGTTAGCCATGAAACTTAAACACAAAGTAAATCGGGTCTAAGCGAAATGAAAAGTAGCAAACTTGACGTTGGAAACGAACTTAACGAACCATGGCTATGTACGGCGACTTGTAATGAACGTTTTTAAGCTTAAAGGTCTGAGCTTTATGGTATATACGGGATAAATATGAGCGAAAACGGGTAGGAAACAGTAGTGGGTGATATCGAGCCATTACAAGAGTATTAAAATCGCATGATGCTTGACAAAAATCAACCCGTCGCTGCTGCTGGATAACTTCGCTTAATGCTAAGTTCGTTTAATACTAACTTCTCTTAATGCTAAGTTCGCTATACTAACTTCGCTCAATGCTAAGTTCGCTATACTAACTTTGCTTAATGCTTAAGTTCGTTTAATACTAACTTCGCTTAATGCTAAGTTCGCTTTATACTAAGTAAAAGTAATCTGATACGATAGGACGAGTTTTGATACGTATAATTTATATACAGTTAGCAGAGCTCAACTAAATAAAGGATTAACCATTAACGGAGAGAGAAACAGGATCCAGGTGAGTTTCTAGCCCCATTTCCTTGTTATGTTTTCGGGGCTGTGTGCATACTCGATGTGCAAACACTTACCTAAAGTGGTAAGTGTATGCTATAGATGTCATACAAGGTAGCTATTGAATAATATATGTGATAGATACGGATGATAGCTTGTCGGTACATGAACGATCTCCGGATATTGCATGTACTGACAGGTTATAAGTAAAAATATGAATATTGTATGTAATGTAAGGATGATGTATGAACGTTATGAAAGAAAGCCTGTCGGTGCGTGAACGATTTTCGGATATTGCACGTGTCGGCAAGGGAAATGATTTCCAAGTGGTTGTTAGTGTGTTTGAATGCTATGATGTAACTTGTTTATTATGTAAATGTTGTAATGATATGAAGTGTGTTGTAGACAAGTAGAGGTAGAGTGTGTTAGAAGTGGCAAGAGTCTAGTAAGAGTGTTAGTGGCATGACGATGGTACGTGGTAGGGTAAGCCTATACGTGACTTTGTTATTAAAGTGGCAAAGTGGCATAACGTTATACGTTATTAAAGTGGCAAAGTGACATAACGTCATTTGTTATTAAAGTGGCTAAGCGGTAGGGGTAAATAAGAGGTTAAGTGGTAAGGTGAGCAGGTCAGATAGTGGGCTACGTGTCTTCAGATACGTATATGATGCATTTAGTGGTTGGATGATAAGTTGCTTGATTAACTAGAACTCACTCGGCGTAGCTGACTTTTAGTATGCACGCAGGTGAGCTAATTATAAAGTTAGCATGAGGATGACACATGGCATGGATTGAACGGCTGGCATATGAAGATAGGAAGCAAATATGTTTTAAATATAATGTTTTGTGTTATGGTATCAAAGAAAAGATTTAATGTTTTGTAATAAACAGTTAAAGTGTTATATTCCGCGAAGGTTTTAATTAACTCTGATTGTAAGAACTGTGTTTATGAGTAAATCCAACGCTAAAGTAGGGCTACCGGGAACGGGGCCTTACAAATAATCATTTTAACAAGAATCTTCCATGTTTGTTAATTAATGTTTATAATTTGCATTTGCCACTATTTTGAGGTACTTAGAGAAGTAGCCACTCTTTTTTAATTGCAGCACCAACATGTTATACGTTACTATCAGGTAATTTTCTGTTTGTCGTTTTTCATGTTGAAAATATATATTAGAGGTTGCAATATTGGTAACCTTTTGTTACAGTTCTGGTCACATTTCAAATTTCATGAACATGAAAATTAGACATATTATTAACTGCTTTATTAACAACTATTTTTAATAAATCAATCAATCAATTTATAAAACTGCTTAATTAGTAACTTCTAACTTATAAAACTGCTTAATTAGTAACTTTTTGAATTAAGAAGTCAACGAATTAGACCTATGTTTGACTGTGTTTTCTCTTTTTAATAATTTAGACCTAACAAGCCGAATCTTTTAATTAAGATCAATCAATTTGTAAAACTGTTTTGACATTTCTATAATAATAAACTTTATAGTATTGTTTGTTGAACAAACTTAAATCTTTTAATTTACTATGGTCAACGTAAAATTTATATCAGGCAATCAATGTATTATAAAATCCAAATTTTAGTCACCCATTTCTAGCTATATAATATACCCGATACTCATCCATTTTGCACACGTCAAATCATGTGCAACCTACAGTTCATCATTTTTTTACATTCAACCTTTGTAAGCGGTGTAATTCTTAATTAGTTTATCATACATTTTAATTAAGTATTTTGTGTTTTATTTGTATTTAAATTATGTGCTAATTATTTGTAAAAACTATTACAATTTCACAAACAGCCGAATGGAGAAACAAAATATAACAATGTTGAATGAGCTGGGAGTTCTTAAGAATGGTTGTGTTTTAAAGGTGCGTATTCTAAAGAATGGACCACTAAAATTGTTTTTGTTACTACATGATTTATTATGTTTAGTGCTGTCTTTTGAGTTTGTAGGGTAGTGAGTCGTTTTTTTTCTTATTGAAAGTGCACTCTATCAATAACAGGTTGTTTTAAAATATGTTAGTTGAATGTAAAGCATCATCTACCTTACCCATTGTAGATAATCAAAATAGCGAGTCAAACTCAAAATCGAACCACATAATAATCAAAAATGGAAACACAAGTGTATTATTTAAATTGAAGACCAATGAGGGTGATAATTATGTGTGTAGGAAGTCGGGCACAGTATTTAATTGAATTGTGTTAGTTTCTTTTCCAAAAGAAAGAGAAGAGCTTTATGTGCTCACGGAAAATTTGGTAATTTGTTGTGTAGGATACAAAAGGCTGCTATTTAGAACTTGGTGATGATATGTTGGTTATTTTTCCCTTTAAAACCACCATGGATGAGAAGAAAGTTATGGGAAAAACTGGTTAAGATTTGGAATACTCGCGAGTGGATATTAAAAATTAGTAGAAACAAAGATAATAGAAAGAAATCGATCGGGGCAAACATAGTCTTTGATCACAAACCTTTGTGACTGTCAACCTAAAAGCGGTAAAAAAACGTTATCATCCCTCTTTTAGTGCACATACGGCTATACCATTTTTTACTAACTCCTAAACATTACTTTGTAGGCTAAGATATACTCGGACGTGATTTTGCGTTTTCTGAGATGTGGATGTAATTGCATTGCATATAAGGAAGGTGACCACTAGACAAAATGGCAGCGTACCAGTACAGTATTGAAAGACTCTGATTTGAAAGAGAACACTCTAAAACCGGATTTACAAGAGAACTCTTAACAACAGCCGAAGTGGGTTGACGATAGGTCATATGACTTTGGGTAACTTCACATCCAACATATACTTTTCCGGTTGATATCCCAAATCAGTTTAACAAACCTGTTTCTCTTAACCTGTTTGACAAACCAGTTTCTTTATACATATTTCACAAACTATAGATTTGAGTCATATTTAATATACTTGAGTTTAAAATTTGCTTCTGGTTTAGAAGTGCTTAATTATGTATATATTTATGAGAAAACAAAGGTGTATATGGTACTTTTGTTTTAATTTTGCTTATCCTTATAATAAATACATTATATTGATATGCTTATGTTTTATATTTGCGTCATTATGTATATATTTATGAGAAAACAAAGTTGTATGTGATACTTCTGTTTCAAATTTGAATCTGCTTATAATACGGTATATTGATGACATGCTTCTGGTATAGATAGGATTCATTACGTTCGTATTTTATAAGCTGCAAAGACAAGACAGTAAAAGCAAGGTTATGTAATAACCTTATAATTTATAAAAGAGTTAAGAGGTTATAAATTATAATGTTAATTATTCATTAAGTTAACTAATAAATATACTGTTTTTCACCTTTGTGTGACCTCCCCATCGAATCTAGCAAGAGTTGGCATATATTTAGAAGACTTTGTTTTTTTACATATTGCCAACTTTATGTAGCTTCATCAAGAATGAAGACGATTTTAAAATGCTTATTTTTGATAAAGAAAGTAAAGTTATAAATAAAACAACAAATGTTGGTTATTAGTAAATATTTGGTAGTTTAAGAAGTTTATCTTTTAAAGTTGTAAATTTGCTTTGTAAACATTCCACCAATGTTTTCATAACCGGATCGGACGTCAAACCAGCCGCTTTACTGATTCACTGGTTGGACTGGTTGAACCGGATAACATTATAATTAGTTAAAAAGTTAAATATAAAAACTTTTAATAAAAAATAGTTTAGTTTATTCAAACAACGTTCATAAAATAGTTTAGTACCATTATTATTTACAACCAAATATCATATTGCGTCCAAAAAAACATATTACAACTTATGTTGTCATTTTAAATTACATGTGATTGTTGAACAATTTCAATATTTCCACCTGTGTCGTACACGGGTTAATAACCTAGTATCATAACAATGGTTGATCAATGTGAGGCTAGCTCATTTGGTAAAGGCACATGCCTCTCAGATGGAAGGTCACATATTCAAACTTCAGCACTTGTGTAATTTATATTTGTTGATTTAAACATGTACCTCTCACATGGGTGATCATAGGTTAAAAACACATTTTGCATACTTAAATTTGTCAATGGAAGCTCGAAAATCGTTCAGTATATTTCTTGTATGCTTACTAATGAATACATTATATTTTTAAATGTTGTAATCACGTATCAGTCCTCACACATTTCTTTGCTCCCACCAACTATTGGCACTAGGCCTATCTCATAAAGTGTAGCCCCTTAAGTGCTTCCCCACTGTGTCATTCATGTGAACTGGTATCCTTTTTAATTTAGGTTTCTAAAACGTGTTTTTGCCACATTTGTGTCACCCTGTTTTTGTACACCATTAATCTTGATTGTTCCCTCTATAGTGTTCCTACCAACACTTGATCCATCTACTCCACTCTTCTTTAAAGTTCTTCTTTAAAGTTGTGAAAATTTAATAAAAAATTTGCATCAATCAAAACTAAAAGAATAAATAAAATAACTATATGTTTGATGCAAATTGTTTACTAAATTTTTATAGCTTTTCTTTAACTTTTCTAATCAAATGATTTTATTCATTTCTAATAAACAAAAGTTCTTTCAAACTCTTCAAATCGCTAAACATCTAGGTGAAAAATTAGTTTGATCTATTAAAGACATAATAATAGCTTTTTAACGGCTAGTTCAAACAAAACTCCTAGAATAATTGCTCTTACAGGGGTTAGATGCCGTGAGGCCTAATCTACCCAGTGGTGTTTCACCCAGATTTAAATCCAAGAATATGGCACATAAGTGGGACTCAAACCCGCAGTGTCAAACAAATGAAATCCTTAAAATACCTAAAGTAAAACTCCCGACCACTCCACCAAAATAAAAATAGCTTATTTGCTCTCTCATGTACTTTCTTTTTCACTCTTTATGGTATCTATCTATTAGTCTAACATAAACCTTTGATTTATTTATGTAATTGTTTACGTCTCTTGTATCACTATTGTAGTATTATTTATATAAATAAATACAACTAATTACCACGGTTGAGGTAAGTTTTCTCACATTGAAGATGACACTATCATCTAACTCTTAGATGCTTGACATGATATTAGAAACGACCCCTAAACACTTCACCAAACATTTTCGTTTTTCTCTCAACCACCTCCCAAACCATCATATGCCCTCCATAACAACCTGAAATCAAAAGTATCTATATTGTATAACTGTTCATGTGCTTGATCTGCCAAAAGATCTATAGTTGCTAGCGAAGGTTTTGCTTGACTCCATTACATTGAGTATGTAATATTGATCCAAAATACATGCGCATTTGTTTCTTAAAGGATATGAGTGTTTCGGATATACAGATTAAACAAGACAAGGATGGTACCGTTAAGCTATGAAATTAGTGTGATGAGTTTTTATATGTTTCATATGTTAATTTTGAGATTCTAGCAAGAAAATGCATTCACCAAAAACAAAATCATGCGATAACTCATGAAGTTGAGATGATTTGGTGTAAAATACATCAGGATGATGATTAAATTATATATACATGCATAAATTAATTCTTTGGTGATAATTTGGGCTGAATGGACTAGGCAGATCCATCATCTTTTTTTGACCATGGCCGTTATTCTTTTGTCACGAATATCTATTAACTCCAAATATAAATTTTGATTAAACACTTTAAACTTATGCACTAAACTCATTTTTTTATAATAAAACGTTTTACTCAACATTTAAAACGGTAAACTCTTTATGCGGTCGGTAGCTTGAAATCTTTATATAACATTGATAAAATTAATTGATTATACACATGGGTTCGCTTACACACTCATAACGTTCTAAACAAAATATAATAAATAAACAGTAAACCAAACACAATAAAAATAAAAAAAATACGCATTAACTTCCAAACCAAACCCAATATAAAATATAGAAAATAAACATGTAGCAACCTAAATTAAATTAAAATTTATTTAATGTATGAAAAATATGAAAAAAATTATCTAAAACCAAAAGTATATATTGGAAATATGTATCGTTATTGGTAAGTTGAATCTATGACCAACCACTAACATAGATATGATATGAATAAGTAACCATCAGAACAAGGAAATTAGTTTTGTTAAGTTGTATAGCAAGATTTTTCTATAAGTATAATCATTCAAAAATATACGGTGTCACTTGACTTTGGAATAAGCCTACGGAATTTTTGTTGACGTCACATGATACTGTAAGCTATAATGTAGGCCTACACCTAAATATGGGGTTTTGAGATACTTCTGAAGATAAAGTGTGAGGTAAATTTGTCTTGTAAGTACATAACATACAGTTAAACTTATAGAAAGTTAAATGTAAGACAATTTGTGATATATGACTAGTAATTTTAAATAAAGTCTAGTTTAATTTTGTTATGGTATCCTAATTGAAGGTGAAGTACATTGGTGGCTCAAGTGTATGCCGCAAATCCTAAACCACACATGAAATTGTCGGTGGAGTGTGGGTTACAGTTTATAATTGCTATAATATAATATAATATACTATTATATACCTAATTTTTATATTTATATATGCTAGTATATAATAATATAGGCGATTCAAGAAGGTTGCAAATGACATCTATGAATGTGATAGCTTGAATATAATTGATAATTATTGGTGTTGTGAGGTAATTCAAGAGGGGGATTTTTTTTCCAATAAATTTATGTTTGGTGATTAGAGTATACCTACTTTCAACTAATAAATAAGATATTTAGATATTATTAGGTTCGATTATTCAAAAGAAGTTCTAAAGCTAATTTAGAGTTGAATTATGAGTCTCATAGGTTCACATTCGAGTTAAAAAAACAATAAATAAATAAATAAACACAAACTTATTCAAGCTCGAGTTTACAAGCGAGCTAATTAAAATCACATGTAAAATATTACTATTACTAGAACTATTAAATGGAAGTTGAAGCATTTAAATAATATTTCTAGTTTAAGTCAAATTGAAATTTTTGTTTTTATTGCTTAACTTGTAAAAAATAATCTTAGTGGGCAAATAATATATACGAGTTGAGTAGAGTCAACAAAAACTCATATAATATTTGAGTTTGGTTCGTTAAAAGGAACATACAAAAAAAGAATTTAGACTATACATGCATTAACCCTTTTATACGGGAGTATACCATCACACTCGCTACCCTATACAAACATATACCGTCAAATAACATCACATCAAATTGGGATTGGGTGGGGTGTTTGATTAGTGAGATAGGTTTGTTTGTTTAGCCTTTCCTTTATTATGTAGTTTAACATCTTTCAATCACAATCATGAAATAATCAAAGCAATGGTTGGCGCGAAATCTAACAATCTTGGCCATCAAATTATGTTTATTGAATCGTAAACATCAGCTTATCTAATATAAAATAAGTTCAGACAGGTATGCTTTCCATAAGACTACAACTTGTGAAATTTAAAATTATACTTATTTGATTAGGACTGCTTAACTAAAAGGCAGTTATAATAATTTTGTTTTTTTTTTCAAAACCCTGACTTGATAGACTGATGGAATATTAAATATAAAAATAATAATAGCAATTAAGTATGAGTTGAAAAAAAATTACCAATGAATGATTCCAAGATTCCCCAACAAACTAAACTCACAAATGAAGCAAGCCAAGTTAGAATATTTCTTAAAGAAATTAAAAAATATAATTACAAAATTATTATAATAGTAGCCCTAATTATAACAAGATTATTAAAGTAATATATGAACTTGAAGATAACAAAGAAATAAGAGAATAGGAAAATAGACAAATCAGTAACTTTGTCGATGTGCATCTTCTTATGTTACATGAGGTAATATATATACTGTTGGAATTATTATTTAGGAGACATACACAAATAATTGGTGTTGAAATTTTTATCCGTCACGTGGATATGTTTTACTTACACGTTTATAACACTCCCCCTTGGATGACACATTTTCAAACTTCAGGGTCTTGAATTACTGCCTCATTAAAAACATTGCTAAATAAAACCCAGTGGGAAAAACTTTAGCTAAGGGAAAAGGAGTGCAGTATATAGCTCCCCCTCAAGTTGTATGTCATTACATTTTTCGTACGTGTCTCATGCCAATATCATGAACGTGTTTCTGGAATGTTGCTGTGGGAAGTGCTTTTGTGAAAAGATCAGCTGAGTTGTTGCCGGATTGGACATATCTCATCTCAACCTGATTGTCTTTAATAAGGTCCCGAGTATACTCAAAATATATTGGTGGTATATGCTTTGTTATGTCACTTTTGATATACCCTCCCTTCATTTGCGAGACACAAGCTGCATTATCTTCATAGATAGGAGTTGGAATTCGATCTTTCTATAGTCCACAAGAAGTCAATATGTGTCGTGACATAGATCTTAACCATACACATTCTCTTGAAGCTTCATGCAATGCAATGACTTCAGCATGATTTGAAGATGTTGCAACGAGTGTTTGTTTCTGAGAAGGCCATGAAATCACAGTTCCTCCATTCTTAAATATGTATCCAGTTCGAGATTTTGCTTTATGGGATCAGTTAAATAACATGCATCTGCATAACCAACTAACCCTTCTTTTGAATCGTTAGGATAAAATAAATCTAATCAACAGTTCCTTTTCGATATCGAAAAATATGTTTAATGCCATTCCAATGTCTCATAGTGGGGGATGACTGAATCTTGCCAATAAATTAAATGTAAAAGAAATGTCAGGTCTTGTACAATTAGTAAGGTACATAAGTGCTCTAATTGCACTGAGGTATGGTACTTCTAGACCAAGAATCTCTTCATTATCTTCGCAAGGGCGAAATGGATCATTGTAAACATTGAGTGATATAACAAACATCGGGGTGCTTAAAGGATTTGCTTTGTCCATATTGAAACACTTTAAGTGTTTCTCAGTATAAGTTGACTGATGCAAAAGTATCCCATTATGCATATGCTCAATCTGCAAACCAAGACAATATTTGGTTTTTCAAGGTCTTTCATTTCGAATTCTTTCTTTAAAAGAGCAATTGCTTCATTAATTTCTTTTTGCGGCCCAATTATATTTAGATCAACAACATACACAGCTATGATCACATATCATGATGTTGTCTTCTTAATTAAGACGCATGGACAAATAAGATTATTTGTGTATCATTTGCTTATCAAATAATCACTCGGACGGTTGTACCACATCCTTCCAGATTATTTCAACCCATATAAAAATCTTTGTAATTTGATCGAACACACTTCTTTGGGTTTTGAGCCTAATGCTATAGGCATTTTAAAACCTTCTGGAATTTATATATTTACATTTACAAAGAAACTTATGCACTACTGTTTGTACCATTTGCATTTATAATTGTACAACACTCACCGCTCTTTCTTCCAATTGATTTCTTCCACATACGTTCGGAGTCATCACCTGTTGTTTCTTTAGATGAAAACCATTGTTTCCAGCGAATATATATATTGTTTCCCACCGTCATCAGTTATATTTCTACTTGCTCTCACTCACCTCTTCTTTTCTGCACTACACTTAACCGTGACGCCACCACCATCGCCCCTTCGACGATTTCAACTTACAAACCCTAGGCGACGGTCGTATCGATTTCGATTCTACCGATGCCGGGTTGCAGCCGTAGTTGTCGCCGGGTTTCATTTGGTAACCCTAGGTGGCGGCGTTGTGGTCCGTTGGGGGGCGATGGCGTCATGGTGTTAGTGGTCCGTAACTGCTCCTCTGAATCCTTCCGCCATGGGTTTGTATGAAGATGGTCTGCGTGTTCTTCAAATTAATTGGAGTTTAGGTTAGTTTTGTTTGTCATTTTAATTCTTGAGATGGCTAGACTTAATTGTAGCTAGGTTGTTCATTTAGCTGTTCAATTTGGCTCACATTTGTTATGTCCAATGTTGGTTGTTTATATTAGCTTTTGAGTTATCTGTATTGTATTTCCTAATTAGGTTTTCAGTTATTTTGATGCATCATTAGGTTGTGTATGTTTGTTACCTTTAACCTATGTTAACATAACTTCCAAGGTCAAGGTGAAAAGGTCCAACTATCTAAAAAATATGTCAAATACATTTAGTTTGAACACTCTTAATATGTTAAAACACATTTTAAATGACTTTTAAGATCACGTGAAATGACTTTTAGTTATTTTTACTTAATGCTTTAAATCTCCTTACTACATAACCACTGTAAAAGTGGCTATCAAAATGAAACATAATAAATTGTGTCCAACGCTTAAGTTTTAAAATTGAATGTGGAGACTGTAGGGGTATGGTACTAAACCCGGCTTACGACCTTAATTTATTATGTTTGGCTTATTTTATTATATGGACTAATACAATATTATTGGGCTGATGGGGTTTTGTGGAGGTAACCCTAACTGGGCTAGGCCCATTAGGGTACCATGATGGTGGCCATGAGGCTCTCTATATAAGGAGGTCTCCACCTTCTTATTATTGATGAGGCTCAGTAAGAGCGGCCATCATATCATTTTTGTGTCTGTAAACAAGAGATCCTCGAGATTTCTTAGCAGTCACCTCCACACCCCCAAAAAGCCATTGCAGATCTCAAACTAGCCGGAGAAGAAGATCAAGGCGCAACTCGTTCATCCCGAAAACCCGGGAACATCGTCATGGATCAGGTCAGATTCATCTCATGTTTCTACATTGGCGCCATCCGTGGGACAGCAACGAGCTACCCTTCGATTTTCGTCTCGGTTCTCGGATCTGTTCATCCATTTTCTCCCAAGAAAAATCCAGATCTGGAAGTTTACAGAAAGATGCTTCAAGATTTGTTCTATTAAAGCTCAAAAAAATCCATAGATCTAAAAGATGCTTCCAGATCTGTGTTTTTGGAGTGACGCAGATCTGCGCTCACACGCAATGGGTGTCGGATCCAAATCTGATTTTTCAGTGTTCAATGCTGGAATAAAGTCTAGATCTATGGCCACAAAGCAAAAATTGGGAGCAAAAAGGAATGCACAGAAGAATAACAGGTGTGTACATCGGTGCTCCTCCATCACCACTAGAGCAACTAAAGTTAACAGTCTCGGAGAAACTCCGCCACCGCGGAAATCACCATGAGGGTTTTGCGCAAAAGACTGCCACCATGTGGGTTTTGCGCAGAAGACCGCCACCATGCATGCTCGCCAGCGGGTCACCATTCCGCCGACATGCGTGAGCGCTCGCAGAAACCACCGCGGAAATCACCGTGTGGGTTTTGCACAAAAGTCTGCCACCGTGCATGTTCGCCAGCGGGTCACCATTCCGCCGCCATGCACGCGCGCCTGCGGATCCTCACTCCGCAGCCATGCATGCGCGCCCGCGGAAACCACCATGTGGGTTTTGCGCGAAAGATTGCCACCGTGCATGTTCGCCAGCGGGTCACCATTCCGCCGCCATGCACGCGCGCCCGCGGATCCTCACTCCGCAGCCATGCATGCGCGCCCGCGGAAACCACCATGTGAGTTCGAAAGACGACTCCATGCTTTTGGCTTTACGTAGAAGACTCCAACGCCATGCATGTGCGCGCAACCCTCTACCATGCTTGTGCGCAACTCGCCGCCATGCATGCGCACGCAACTCTCCGCCATGCGCGCGCGCCCGCGAGTCACCACTCCGCCGCCGTGCATGCGCACTGCCAAGGATCAAGCTTCGCCACCATGCATGCACGCCCGCGAGTCACGACTCCGCCGCCATGCATGTGCGAGCCTGATTTTAATTTTGCATACACGTTTCACACTTCCCTTTATTAATTTGAGCAATATGACAACATTGTATTGACATCAAGCTAAAAATGAAACGAAGTAAAACATAAATGCGCGAGCTTCAAGCTCAGACGCGTTGACGAGTTTTAACTCTAAAACGTCAGGGCCTTAGCCCGATAATATGAGCCTTAGCTCAAATTACTCATAGCATCCATCCTACGTATTGCGCAGCTGGACCGTAAAATACCTAAGCACAACTAAGGCAAAGCACATGCCAAAGCATAGTTGTTAAGGTTTTAGGTCGGGGCCGCCCATGGGATTATAATGGATATAGGCAGAGTAACACATACTGACACGTAAAGGCTAAAAAACTCATTCATAATTTCCTATAATAAAT
Source organism: Bidens hawaiensis (assembly GCF_021521415.1). Classification (NCBI taxonomy): domain Eukaryota; kingdom Viridiplantae; phylum Streptophyta; class Magnoliopsida; order Asterales; family Asteraceae; genus Bidens; species Bidens hawaiensis. The sequence goes on along the minus strand of NW_027495534.1, from coordinate 32,257 downwards.
GCGCGATAACGTCGCGCAAAAGAGGAATAATGAAATGCCAAGGCACGTGTCAGCATATTCAAAATATCGCAAAATAACTTGAAATATGACAACTGTTAAGGAGTAAGTAAAAATAATTTCCTTACAACATTGTTCAAATTTCAATGTGTAAGCATACCTTATAGCACACGCGCGCGCCATCACGTACACGCCATCGCGATTCAATACTTCGCCACCACACATGCGCCACCGCGGTTCAGTACATCGCCATGAAGCAGCAGCGCGTCGCTGCGGATCACGATGCGCCGTCACGGGTCAATACTCCGCCACCATACATACGCACAGTCGCGGATTAACATTCCGGCAACATTCACACGTGCCACGACAAGTGAACCTCGCCACCGCGTAATGTCGTTGCGCCACCACGCGTACACGCCACCGCGGGTAACCATCTGGCCGCCAAGATGCATGCCACCATACATGAGTTTCACCGCTATGAAGCAGCAGTGTGCCATCACGTATGCGCGCTGGCGCCGAGCACACGAAAGGTCTGAACGTCTCTGATGCATGTCAACACCAACCAACCACATGCATTGACGATTTCATTTTAACCAAAGGGATGGAATTTCGCGCAACGCGCGTACAAGAAGAGAAAAAGAAAAGAAAAAAAAAAGCAAGCCCTATTAAAAAAGCAAACTATTAAGTCTAATATCTATCTTACCTACCTCGCGCGAGACAAGACGCACATTAGACTGGGGGGGCTTGAAGGGGTATGCACCCGCCTTAACATCGAACGGGGCAGGTCAACCTACAAGATATAGATAAGAGGCTTGAAATCAGGATGTCATGAAGACACAAAGCCAAAACCTATGCGCGTGGTGCATATCACATGCTCACGCATCACATCTGTGTGTGGCGCATATCATATATGCTCACGCATCACATATGCTCACGCATATCATATAATGTCACGCATCACATATGCTCACGCATATCATATATGCTCACGCATCACATATGCTCACGCATCACATATGCTCACGCATCACATATGCTCACGCATATCACATCTGCGCGTGAGAATAAAGAGGACCTCGCGCATCCCCAGGATAAGCGCATATCACATATGCACACAACCAACCACGTCCCTATCCAAATCAGGATAAGGACAACCATGATTGTGCTCATCAGACAACCTTCCATAAGGTATCTTTTAAGGAATAAAGAATATGCTGATGTTGACAGCTGCCAATGAAGGGTGGACAACTCAGCAAAGCCCATGTGCCACCACGTGATGGCACATGGGTCAGGTGAAATACCTTGGTCAGAGAATAATCAACGAAAAAGCACCAGGTGTCCTAAGTACACGTGGCGCGAAGCGATAGGAGGAGGCCAAAAAGGCCCTAATTGGGTCTGAGCCCAATCATTGGAGACCCTAATACTATAAATACCACACCACCTCCACAGGTGGAGCCAGGCAAGAAAATATATTCTAAGTCATTTACTCATTTACACAACACACCGCCATCATACTTGCGGATCACCACTACGCAATCACGTCAAAAGAACACTGCGCCACATGCGTGGGCGTCGTCGCGGAACAACACCGCGTCATAATGGATGGGCGCCTCCAAAAGTTTGGTTTTCTTACATCCGCATCACTGTTCAAGTGGGAGGATGACTCCATACCTTGGTTCTATGCAAAAGACTCCACTGCCATGCACGCGCGCCCGCGAGTCATCACTCCGCCGCCATGCATGCACCCACGGATCACTCCGACGCCATGCAAGTGCGCTGCGGACGAACTCCCCCGGCCATGCATGTGCCGCATCGGAGGAACACCCCGACGCCATGCATGCGCAGTGCTGAGGGTCAAGACTCGCCGCCATGCTTGCGCGCTCAACTCGCCGCCATGCATGCGCGCTCAACTCGCCGCCATGCATGCGCGCTCGACTTTCCGCCATGCATGCGCGCTCAACTTTCAGCCGCCATGCATGCGCGCCCGCGGATCACCACTCCGCCGCCATGCATACGCGACCTTGGATCACCACTCCGCCCCCATGTATGCGCGCACCGCAGATTAACACTTCGTTAGACCAAGACCGATCACTAAAGAACGCATACATCTTCGCAACGCAACTTTTTAAAATCGGCAAACTGGGGCGGAGGTCTTATTCTGCTCCGACACGTATAACAAGAAAACCCTTCCTCGATCTGAAAGAATTCTCGAGTCAGGGGCACGGAACACTCATGTCGGAAGCGTGGAATTCTCATGGCAAAGCAAAAACAATCCTCGCGGCCAAATCCCAGAACGCTAACAATAGCACATGCTTGGTTACAAATTCCTCAAGTAAGTGAATTACTTCACAAGTTTTTTACAAAACCTAAAACTTTTTGCCTATATTGATTTTGGTTTAACAATCAAAATAAAACAAAACGAAAAGTATGAGTATATAGGATTTGCATGAAATGGCACAAAAAATTGTGCTTATATTAATGCAGAACACACAGCTATGCACCAAACACTAGGTTGGGCGCACCTCATAATTTGCCTAAGGATGGAAGACATCCTAATCATAGGTTGGGAATCCTCATAAACTCATACGGCTACACGCCATACTTATAGGTTGGGAATCCTCATAAACCCAAACGGCCACGCGCCAATTTTATATGTTTTTGCAGGTTCGGCTACGAGCCGCACAGGCACCTATGACAGTATCATTATTATCTGGCCGTTTGTGCCTCCATTATTATTTTGAAAACAAGCCGGGATAGTCATCCCGCGTAGAAGAGGCCCCTGTGGGCCAGTCATTATCATATTATAGCTAAAAGCCGCAAGCTTCATTATTTTTATAGCTCGTAAGCTGCCTCGCGCGCAAGTCGCATTACATTATTATCGAGATGCGCACTCTATCTTTTATAAGGCCCCGCGCCACTATTGTTATGATGCGTGATATATCTTATTCATGCCAGTACACCATCATTACTTTATAGAGAAATCATTCGCTTCATGTCAATGATTTCATCCCTGCTGTACATGCATGTGCCTCAGGCAGTGTAGAGAAATCATTAGCTTCTAGTCTTTGCTTCACATCAGTGTATAACGACTTCATTATTTTATAGCTCGTAAGTCGCCTCACGCGCAAGCTTCATTATTTTATAGCTCGTAAGTCGCCTCGCGCGCAAGCTTCATTATTTTATAGCTCGTAAGTCGCCTCGCGCGCAAGCTTCATTATTTTTATAGCTCGTAAGCTGCCTCGCGCGCAAGTTGCATTACATTATTATCGAGATGCGCACTCTATCTTTTATCAGGCCCCTCGCCACTATTGTTATGATGCGTGCTATATCTTATTCATGCCGAGGAACCATCATTATCATAAGGATCACAACATGTCACCATCATGGAGAAAACCTCTCAAAACTCAAAGACAATAAAAACAAGGCCAAAGAAAGGGGAAAAAACCGCCTCATATCCTAACACACCTTATGAAGTCCAGCGCTCCACCTAAACGCTTGCACGCCTAGGAGTAACACTGGACTTGGGGGGCTTGTGGGGGTATGGTACTAAACCCGGCTTACGACCTTAATTTATTATGTTTGGCTTATTTTATTATATGGACTAATACAATATTATTGGGCTGAGGGGGTTTTGTGGAGGTAACCCTAACTGGGCTAGGCCCATTAGGGTACCATGATGGTGGCCATGAGGCTCTCTATATAAGGAGGTCTCCACCTTCTTATTATTGATGAGGCTCAGTAAGAGCGGCCATCATATCATTTTTGTGTCTGTAAACAAGAGATCCTCGAGATTTCTTAGCAGTCACCTCCACACCCCCAAAAAGCCATTGCAGATCTCAAGCTAGCCGGAGAAGAAGATCAAGGCGCAGCTCGTTCATCCCGAAAACCCGGGAACATCGTCATGGATCAGGTCAGATTCATCTCATGTTTCTACAGAGACATTTTGCTAGCTGTTACTACTAACTGGCTATAGAGCTGATGTACATGATTTTTTTTCCTATTTTCTCTAGAGGATCTAATGACTTTGGATACTGATGCTTACTAATATTATTTATTGGGTACTATATTATTGAATCTTATTAGTATGTTTATTATCTAACTTATGTTCTTACATGAATTTGGAATATAAATGTAAAATTTGAAGCTTGATATTATTTTTGTTTGCAGGCTTGAAGCTAAAATGTGTGCTGAATGACATATATTTAAAAGAGATTTTATGTCATTGGCAGATAAAGAATGACTCGAGAAGGCATTGAAGACTCTGTTAAATTTTCTCGGGGCAGACACGAAATTCTTTATAGAAAATAATGAAGAATGAGTTAAGACAATTTGGCGAAAAATAGTAAGTTAAAATCTTTTTTCCGGTACATTTTGCTTACAAACTGTAATTTCGAAGTCATAACTAAGTATTTAATTAAATATGCTAACAACATGTCTTCCGTACGCCTTTCCAACACTAAAGTATGACAGAAGCCCGTTCCACCGAAAATGAGAGTCGTTAAAAAATCGGCACTGCTTGGTGATTGGTCAAGGACAAGAAATTTGTTACCTATATTTAGACGTGTAAGTTGGATACATACATGAATATCTATATTATGAAAAAAGTGATTCGCTAAAACTCATATCTATTTGGGCTTAGCGCAGGGCGATACTATTGAGGCAACAACTGACTTAAATGACAAGAGGTACTATAAGTCGATTATCAACAATAAAGACTATGCCCATAGTCAAACATAAGGCATCTTTGAAATTCAAGGAAAAAGGAGAATATGAACCCATTTCAACACTATCACACATACTTTTTCTGATTTGCTTCCTATGATGAACAAATGGTGGAACCAAAACTGACTTGCTTACAGGTATATTCATAGATTGGTTCATAATTTTCATCTTCCCATATGTACGAACTACTCTATAGAAACATAAACCCATTACACATTTATACTAATGCGGGTTATACGCGCGGAGTTGGTTACATGCATTCTGGCAAAGGTTATGCGTGTTTGTACTGATTACTTGTCTGGCGCCGTGTTACGCATTTACCGACACTGGTTACGCGTCCAAGATGGAACTCTAGAATTGATACATTACAAATTGACTGAACTTTTAAAAACAATTGTATGATTTTTATTAAATTAAGTTTGAAAATGAAGTTTTCATCCCAAAAATTATTACAGCCGTTGGCAAAATGCACAATGTGTATTTTTTTTTAAACTTATGCTACCATGCTTTCAAAACATTCATTGCAGCCATGGCAATTAAAAATTTATACACACAATACTTGACACTAAACACTTACAACAATGCCAAAATTGCCATATTATATTTGCTATCTCATGAAAGATTTTTAAAGGGACACATGCAAGACACCAATGAAAGTCAACCAAAAGGATATCAAGACAGATGCATATGAAAACTAACAACAGATGTCGGCACATGGTGATGGAGGTATATGTGGATCCAAATAAAGTTATCTATAATACCGATCTGACATATCAAAAGCTATCAAAGACGTCATTCTTATCAAATCTGGCCATCGCGGTCTCACCTAATTACTAGATTTCTGTTCAACGGGATGTTCTTTTGTTCTGTAAATAAATTACACCCTACTTTTAGATGGTCATCCCTTGAAGTTCTGACAATGATACATTTGGGTTGCTAACATCTCCCGAAAACAAAACTAGCTAGCGATCTTTTGTAATTAGTTGCTGCAAGATTTTGTACCAACTCAAAAGACCCTCAAATATGATGTGAAAAGGTCTATAAGGTTACTATGTAAAACATATATTATACGAGCCAAACATGTGAATACTTTTGTTAGTGCTATTCTAAACCCCATCGCATCGCAGTGCCCCCGCAACGCGGGGGGTTTACCCACTAGTTTTCATATAGATGTCACTATCAAGTGATCCATACAGGTAAGCTGTAACAACATCCATAATACGCATTTTATAAATTTTTAAAAAACTGCTAAGCTGATTAAATATCTAAACGTAATAGCATCCATAATCGGAGAATGCGTTTCTTCATAGTCAATTCCTGGTCTTTGAGAAAAACCTTGAGCTACAAGTCTTGCTTTATATCTTGTGACTTCATTTTATCATTTCGTTTTCTCACAAAAACCCATTTATATCCTACAAGCTTTATTGACTTTGGTGTAATAACAATAGATCCAAAAACCTTTTGATTGCTCAGTGAGTTTAATTCAGCTTGCATGGCATCTTTCCATTTGTTCCAATCTTGTCGATTTTGGCAATCATTTACAGATTTTGGATCAGGATCATCATTTTCTTCCATGATATCACTTGCCATGGAATAAGAAAATACATCAACAATATTTTTCATTTCATCTCGATCCCACATTATATGTATTTGACCATAGTTGATTGACAACTCTTTATTGAAATCATTTATTTTTTCTTGAGGGAAGGTTATATCATTTACTCCTTCCTGGGGGAAGGTTTTGCCATTCATTCCTTCATTAGGGCCAGTATCCTTTTCAGGGCCTTTTCTTTTTCAAGGATTTTTATCCTTTGAACCGATTGGCCTCCCACATTTTAAACGTTTTTGGGATTCACGAGGTGCATTATTATGGTTTTGCTTACTTGGAATCTCAACTCGAGCTGGAGCATTAGCAGCTGATATATGAGATTTAGTGACCCTATTTATATCTGTAAATGCATCAGGTAACTGGTTGGCAATTTCTTGTAGATGTATTATTTTTTGAACCTCTGTCTCACTTTGTTTAGACATTGGGTCTAGGTGTAACAATGATGACACACACCATGATATATCTCTTTCTTGCTTTTTCATTTCTTCCCCTAATGAAGGGAATATTGTCTTGTTAAATGACAATCAGCAAAACGTGATGTAAATACATCACCTGTTAAAGGTTCAAGGTATCTTATGATGGAAGACGTTTCATATCCAACATACATTCCCAACCTTCTTTGAGGACCCATTTTTGTGCGTTGTGGTGGTGCAATAGGAACATACACAGCACACCCCAAAATTCTAAGGTGGGAGATGTTTGGCTCACTGGAAACAAGTTGTGTGGGAGAGTATTTATGATTTGCACTTGGTCTCACACGAATTAATGATCCAGCATGCATAATTCCATGACCGTAAATAAACACAAGGAGTTTGGTCCTCATTATTAATGGCCTAGCTATTAGCTGTAGGCGTTTGATCAACGACTCGGCTAAACCGTTTTGTGTGTGTACCTGAGCAACAGGGTGTTCAACAACTATCCCCATAGACATGAAATAATAATCAAAAGCATGTGATGCGAATTCTCCCGCATTATCAAGTCTTACACTTTTAATGGTATAATCGGGAAAATGTGCACGTAATTTGATAATTTGAGCAAGAAATTTCGCAAAAGCGACATTACGAGACGATAATAAAGAGATGTAAGACCATCTGCTGGATGAGTCTATTAAGACCATAAAGTATCTAAATGGTCCACATGGTGGATGAATTGGTCCATATATGTCACCTTGAATTCTTTCAAGAAACATTAATGATTCTTTATCAACTTTTAATGGTGAAGGCCTTGTAATTAATTTGCCAAGAGAACAAGATGTACATTTAGACATTTTATCTATTTTGTGGATATTTTGACCTTTAAATGGATGCCCATGTGTATTTCCAATGATCCTTTTCATCATTGTGGATCCCGGATGGCCTAATATGTCATGCCATAAGTTTATGATACCAGAATCTCAACAATTTTATTTGACTGTCATATGTGCTTGAGGCACATTTATATATGTATAATGTAAACCAGAATGGAGCATTAGTAGTTTTTCCAATATCTAATCTTTATTTATGATATGCAAATATTTTTCATTACTAACAGTCCTTGACTGAGTATCATATCCATTATGATATATGTTTTTGAAACTCAACAAATTTCTTGTTGATTTTGGGAAAAATAAAACATTTTCTATTTTAAACTTTGTACCATTTGGTAATGCTAAATTAGCTTTTTTCACTCATTCTATCAATTTTGTAGGACCTTAAATTGTATTAATAATCCCCTTTGTTGGTTTCAATTCATAAAAATATTTTTTAGATCTAAGTATAGTATGCGTGGCTCCACTATCCGCTATACATATATCTTCTTCATTTGTTTGATCTTGTGCTCCAGTTATTTTCATTTTAAATCTTAAAAATATTAAGAAAAATAATAAGTGTATAACAAAGACATTCTGATATTTTAATAAGAACTTTATTTAATTGAAAGACAAACACTACATGAAGGAAAACACAAAAATTAAAGATAATAAGAAACACACTTAATTATTGCCTATAATTATTGTCATCAAACAACATTTGTTTCAGAGTTCCACATCAAAGTCTGCAATGCTTAGCTCAACATTGAGATCATCAAAGTTATCCACATGGTTCACTTCTTTCTCTTTTTCTTTGAGAGAGGTTTGGTATAGTTCACATAGACGTGGAGCTGTGCGACAAGCCTTTGACCAGTGGTTTGTACTTTCACATCTAAAACAAGAAGTGTCATTATTATCGGACCTACCAGCTTCATTCCATTTATTGTGTTGGTTGGAATTGTTATTTTGTGGAGCATGGTAATTGGTGGTTCTTTGATTTCGACCACGGCCACGACCACGTCCACAACCATGAAAATTACCTCGGTATTTATTATTACCTTTGAATGAATAGTTTCGACCATTAGAATAACTTTTATCAAAATGTCCACGACCATGGCCTCGTACCCATTTGTTTCTTTAGTATAATTATTAGTAGCAACATTTGCTTCTGGGATTGCTAGTGATCCGATAGGACGAGATTAATGATTTTTCATTAAAAGCTCGTTATTATTTTCTGCTACGAGAAGAAACGAAAGATCAGAATATCTTTTAAGTTTTAGCAACCTATATTGGTGTTGCAAATTCATATTTGATGCATGAAATGTGGAGAAAGTTTTCTCCAACTTATCTTCCTCAGTAACAGTTTGCTCACAAAATCGGAGCGTTGAGCATATTCTGAACAAATCAGAGGTGTACTCATTTACCTTTTTGAAATCTTGGAACCTGAGATTGTTCATTTATCTATAGCAGTGTGGAGTAGAACTTCCTTTTGATGATCGAATATGCTTTTTAAATCTTTCCACAAAACGTATGGGTCCTTACAATTTGAATACTCAAATTGTAACATCTCTTTAATGTGTTTGTGGAGGAAGACATCGGCTTTTGCCTTGCCTTGTTCCTCACAATTATTTCCCTCCGTTATCGTATTCAAAACACCCACTGATTTGAGATGCCGTTTAACATGTGCCGTCCGAGACATATAATTATGTCCGGTGATATTAAGAGCCGGAAATTCAAGTTTTGCAATGTTTTCCATTCTATTACTAAACACAAATAAGATAAATATTGGGATTACATACTTATTAAAATTGAAAGAAAACACAAAGGTAGAGCTATAAATAGATAAAGGAAAAAGAAAAGATTAACCTCCTTAGGTGGGAGATTACAAATTAAGAACAATAAGATTATCAACATTATCGTATTTAACATCAACACTGGGTGAATCATCTTTCAAAACATTATCTTGAGTATTTCCGAGAAGAAAATTGTTGTATTTGTGAAAGAATTGAGATTGATAATTGGTTATTTATAGTTGAAAATTTTTATAACCGTTCTATAACGGCTATATGACCGTTTCATCAACGGTTATCTATATATATATATATTATATATATATATATATAGGATTCATTTCTTTTGAGAACCACTTTGAGTGTTAAGAACTCGAAAGAACTCAAGGTAACAATTTTTTTTTTCGAATTTTTTTTACACATGTGTAATACGTAAGTGTAAGTTATGTACAAAAAATTACAGTATTGTTTTACACACCGAATCGACTTTTTACACATGTGTAACTAACGTTTAAACTTGTGTAATTATCAAAAATACTTATTCTATCTACTGCTTCATTTTTTAATTAGATTTAATCTCAGCCACATATTTCATATCATTTAATTAAATGTGTGGTTCAAAATTGAGTTCTTAAAGTTCTTAAAACTAACCATGGTTCTCAAAATAACATTTCCATATATATATATATAAAATTATATGTATAGATATAAAAATTATTTTGTTAGTAATAGAATAAATGGGATATAAATGATAAGCTTGTTTATGATTGATACCTTCTTACTTGGTTGATCCTCTTGATTAAAACACAAGCGAGTCGTGTTGATAACGTGTTATAATATTAGCCCTAATTATAACAAGATTATTAAAGTAATATATGAATTTGAAGATAACAAAGAAACAAGAGAATAGGAAAATAGACAAATCAGTAACTTTGTCAACCTGCATCTTCTTATGTTACATGAGGTAAATATATATACTGTTGGAATTACTATTTAGGAGACATACTTTTCATCAATCACATGGATATGTTTTACCTACATGTTTATAATAAAAATGTTGTATTCAACAAAAACCAAGAAACTTAAAAAAACAAACATTATCATATATCAGCTATGGTACATCAACAAATGACTAAAAAATGCAAACAGGCAAACCACCAAACCAGCTATGAACTTGATACAAATACAATACAATCAAAGCTCTGAAAGAATTGCAGGAATGTAATGTGACAACTCAGCAGTGAGCGACTGAAAACCGTTGACCGGTTGCGTGTGGAAATCTTGATCTTCATCCCCAATAAGTCTAAAATGCACGCGTATAGCGCGCTTGCAAATAGCCATGAATTCAAGAAGAGCAGCAATCAGTTTCTACAGTTCCTGTGACCTGAGTCTTGTTGCAGGCTCCCTTGATAAGAAAGTTGTGCACACACTAAGTACTCCACTGTTCACCTACACAAACATATTAGTTCATTAGTTAGAAGCATACAAGTGGCGATGCTGTTAGTTAGATTATATTAGGGTTTTAGGCACTTTCAGCCCATGTAGTTGGTTAAAGCCCATGGGCCTATTATTGGTTGTAATTAGGGTTTAGCACCTGTATATATAGATGCTCACTCTTTTTGTAATGTTCATCCATTCAATAAACATCTCTTTCACTACCATCACCATCTATTTTACATGGTATAAGAGCTACGACTCTCAATCCAAACCCTAGCCGCCATCTGATCTGAAACTAAACCTGGCAGCCGACCCTAGATCTGAAACAAACCCCCATTCGGTTTACCTTCTACTCAGGTCATGAAATCTTTTTTCGAGACACCTTTACTGTCACCGCCTCTGCCATCATCACCAGCACCCTCCGATTTACCATCTCTGAAAAGCCGCCGCCGAACTACTGTTATGAGCGCCCCCACGCGTCACTCTTACTTCGCCGCTGCAGCCCACGCGCCACCGCGTGACGGCGCGTGACACATTTTCTGGCCACCGGATTTTTTTCAGGTTACTTTTCTTTTACTTCCACACCTCCCTGTGTTGTTAGTTTTTCAATTCAGGCACTCTTAGTATTCTGTTTCAGTTCGTGTGCTCGTATTCGTTCGGTACACTAACTTTTCAGATTCAATGGGAGACAAAAAGGCTACTGAAAATCAGATTGCCCCAGGTATTATCAATTATTCTTCTGTCATATGCATTCCCGTTAAGCTTGACTCCAAAATTGGGGTTCATGGAGTCTCTTTGTCCAAAAAGGTCTTACTAGTGCGGGCAAAGACGACCATATCACTAAACTACCTCCTGTTCCGATTTCTAGAGAATGGTGTATTGATGATAGCGGAATCCAAATGGCACTATGGAATGCCATGGACCCACAAATCCTTACTATTGCTCAAAACTTTTCCACCGTGAAGGAAATGTGGGATCACCTTTCTTCATCGTTTTCGGCTAAAGAGTCTCTTTCTCATGCATATTCTGTGGTCCAAGCCTATGGTCGGGTAGAGCAAGGCGATTCTACATTCACCGAGTACTCTACACGGTTTTCTAAACTCTAAGATGAGCTTCGTACTATATTTCCACCCACTACTGATTTGAAGATCCAGGAGGAGCAAAACACCAAGATGGATGTCATGACCTTCATTGTTGGGTTATCACCCAAGTATTCGAGCGTTCGACCTTTATTGTTGAGAAACCTCACCGCTACATCCTCCGTTCTATCGACATATTGTTTGTAACGAGAGATGTATGGTCCTAGTGCAACTCTAACTCCTACTGATACATCAGCTATGTATACATCTGCTGGTAAAGGTATTGGTCGAGGCTCTCATATGACCCATAAAAAGGGTATTCGACGGGGTGGCGGTATTGTTTGTCACTATTGCAAGGAACCGGGTCACACGAAATGGGATTGCCCAAACCGTACTCCTGGAAGCCAGCCACCTCCTCGACCCAAAGCTCTCTTGGCTACCACTAGTGAGGATTCAGATCCGATCGCCACTCCTGCCTACACGTTTAGTGAAGAGGACTTCTGTTGTCTCCAACATCTTCTAGCCTCTCAGACATATGTCCCTACTCCATGTGCCAATGAGGCCGATTCAGGTACGTTTCCTAGTCTTACTTCATCTTGGATTATTGATTCTGGAGCTACGCATCACATGATTGGGAACCGGGTATTATTTCCAACCTTCATAAAGTTTCCCACTAGCCAGTTCGACTTGCTGATGGATCTTCCTGCCTTGTACTTGGGGTTGGATCCATTAACGATTCGTCCAACTTAAACCTCTCCTCTATTATGTTTGTTCCTAAATTTCTTGATAGCCTTTGTTCTGTAAGCCAACTTACTAAACAAAACAGTTGCTCCACTAAATTTTATCCTACTCACTGTATCTTTCAGGAACTAGGGACGAACCGCCTGATTGGCACATGTTTTGAATCAGGAGGCCTCTACCGTTTGACCTTCCTGTAACGTCCTACAGTGAATGCTTGTGATTCAAGAGTCAAGGAGGACCACTGTTGGTTAGGTCATCCCTCTACAACCGTTTTGAGGCAAATGTGACCAGATTTACCACTTTCGTCTTTTAATTGTGAGTTGTGTCAACTTGGTAAACACACCAGGCGTCCCTACCCCCTAGAGTGTCTAATCGAGTAAATTTTTGTTTTGAACTTTTGCATTATGATGTATGGGGTCCTTGTCCTACCAAATTGTCACACCCGGCCCTGAGCGGCGGAATCAGCCGGGCGCGCGCGAGTGGGGATTGATAATTAAGCACGGGCCATTGCAAACATTCAAAGATTTTCATTGCGCATGAAATGTTTAATACAAATACATTACATTGTTTAAAAATTACATAAAAACATCCAAGTACAAAAACTGTTGAAGATTTCCACGCCATATCCCCTTGCGCGGCGGGAACAACCACGCGCATCGAAGGGATAGAACTAAAATCTTCCAAAAAGCTAGTTTTAGATGTTCAGCGTGAGGTGCTCTAAGTGTGACTCCATGCGCTATCTAGTTATCTCGTGAAAGACACGTAAAAACATTTGAATCAGTATAAACTGAGTGAGTTCACAAGTTTTAGTAACTTGATAAATCGCATTGCATCATAGTCTTGAAAAATCATATTGAAACACATTTATGATTTCATGTCTAAACATATACTTGATAATCCGTATGAAAACATAGATCTGACACATATTTCTGATAAAAGTCGTTCCGCGGGCTACGCGCGATCATTACTGGAAGTGTGCTCGTCCATGCAAAGTGGCGCTGCCACTACGAGCTAAATAATATAATGCCGTCCCGCGGTTTACGCGTGGACATTTCTGAAAAACCGTGCTCGTCTATGCAAAGAGGCGCTGCCCCTACGAGCTAATCAATAATTCCGTCCCGCGGGTTACGCGCGGACGTTGTGCCGGAAAACAAGGCGCTCGTCCATGCAAAGAGGCGCGACCCCTACGAGCGGGCTCAAACCCATAGTACTGCCCCATGACCATACTAGGCACTCGTCAATGCAAAGAGGCGCGACCCCTACGAGTGGGTGGATCAAACCAGCAGTCCCTACCCTTAGAGTTCCAATGGTAAAGTGATCACTTACTCGAGTTCTAGCGCACATACATCGAAAACCTTAGATAACCGTTCGCATTGCTCATTATGAAATATAATTTAAACACATAATCGCTTGCATAGCTTGTAAGTATACCATGATAAAACATTATTTAAGTACGTGTCCCTCGCCCCGAAAGCAGTTTAAAAACAGTGAAAACAGCGAGAATAGGGGCTGTGAGACTCACCTGTGGTTCTTGTTAAGGGATTAAATCGAGATTCGGGTTTTCTTGGTGTTGGCCTCGGAATTGAAGGTCTAGAATACGATTAAATAACAAGAAGTATATATATTAAGATCAAGAAATAGGAGAATATAAGGGTTGGAAAGTAGATCTCAAGGTTATATTCTCGGCTTACCTAGTAACAGGATCGGAGCTGAAAACAACGGATGCTTGGGAGAGGATTAGTGCAAGTTTGCAGTTCTTTGAAGTGTGTTTTGAGTGATAACTTAGGTTACATATTTATAGGCAAACTCAAGGGAACACAATCCCTTGCTTTAGGGGATTGTAATCTTTTCATATCTAGGGGTAATGATGATAAAGTATGGAAATTATTATTATTTATTTAAAAGTGGAGTAGTGGATAAAAGATTTTGATTTGATTTGGTCAGGGCATGCAGGTCTGGGGTTGGTGAGAATAGGGTGGCTGATAGTTGACTTTTCGTGTTACAGTGCTTTTTCAGGTACTTTTGTTAGTGTACAGTAAAAAGTGGAAAATCTCTGAAACACGCTACTGTTTCCTTTTGGGCGGGAGTAATCTCCTTACGTCTGGAGAATAGACTAAGTGTTCTGTGCGTATTACTTTGTGCGCATAGCTTTCTGCGTGAAGGACATTTCTTTGCTGCGGGTAGGCACGTAACCTTCTCGCAGTTAGGGACATTGAGTTTCATTTGTAGATTCTCCAGGTGGTCTTGGTATTTCAACATAGTGATCAGTCATGTTGAAGTCAATTCCATCTTGGAGCTTCAGACAAACTAGCTCTCAATGTTCCCGCCATGCGGGGAGGTTAGTTCCCTTCCGCACGCGCATAAACGATTTAGGATGCACCCGCCTTAGCATCATGCGGGATGGTCAACCCATTAGACAACATAACGTTAAGGTACATGAAAACATAAAGCCAAAACATTCGCGCATGGCGCATATAACATATGCCCACGCTGGTTCTTAACATGGCGCGCTCGCGCAGGGCGCACATAACAAATGCACGCGCTGACTATCATGGCGCGCTCGCGCAGGGCGCACATAACAAATGCACGCGCTGACTAACATGGCGCGCTCGCGCAGGGCGCACATAACAAATGCACGCGCTGACTAACATGGCGCGTTCGCGCAAGGCGCATATAACATAATTACCTAATATTTAGGTTGATTACTTGGTTTAAGGGATTGGGAATTTACCGGGTGTCACATTCTCCCCCTGTTAAGAGAATTTCGTCCCGAAATTTAGGAGACGTCGCTGGCAGAAGCCATGTTCTGAAAGAGGTGTGGGTATTTCATGCGCATCTGGTCTTCTCTTTCCCAAGTGAATTCAGGCCCACGCCTCGAGTTCCATTGAACCTTTACTAACTTGATTCTGCTTCTGCGTAACTTTTGTTCTTTCCAATCGGTTACTGCTATCGGTTCTTCTACGAAGTGCAGCTGTTTGTCGATGTGAATCTCTTCCAACGGCAAAATCAACGTTTCGTCAGATAAACACTTTTTGAGGTTGGACACATGAAACGTATCATGAACTCCACTGAGTTCGGCGGGTAAACGGAGTTTATAAGCAACCGGACCGATCCTTTCCAGGATCTCAAATGGTCCAATGTAGCGCGGATTCAACTTTCCTCGCTTGCCGAAACGGGGGACTCCTTTCCATGGAGAGACTTTCAACAGTACTCTATCCCCTACTTGAAACTCCAATGGTTTTCTTCGCACATCTGCGTAGCTCTTCTGTCTGTCGCGCGCTGTCTTAAGGCGATCCCTTATCTGAAAAATCTTGTCTGTTGTTTCTTGGATCAATTCTGGACCAGTCATTTGCTTGTCACCCACTTCAGCCCAGCACAGTGGGGATCTACACTTGCGCCCATACAAAGCTTCAAACGGCGCAGCCTTGAGGCTTGTGTGATAACTGTTGTTGTAAGAAAATTCAACCAATGGGAGATGAGTATCCCAGCTACCTTCGAAATCGATCGCGCACGCGCGCAGCATATCTTCCAACGTCTGAATTGTTCGCTCGCTTTGCCCATCCGTTTGAGGATGATAAGCTGTACTCATATCAAGGCGAGTACCTAGAGCTCCTTGTAACGATCTCCAAAACCTTGATGTGAACCGACTATCTCTATCAGAAATGATGGACACTGGGACTCCATGTTTTGAAACTACTTCTCGAATATACAATCGGGCTAACTTTTCCATCTTATCGGTTTCCTTGATCGGCAGGAAGTGCGCTGACTTAGTTAGCCGATCCACAATAACCCAGATCGTGTCGTAACCCCCAGGTGTCCTTGGCAGTTTGGTGATGAAGTCCATAGAGATTTGTTCCCACTTCCACATGGGAATTTCTGGCTGTTGAAGCAACCCTGATGGTTTCTGGTATTCAGCCTTTACCTTCGAACACGTCAGGCATTTACTGACATACGTCGCGATGGCGCCTTTAAGATTGGGCCACCAATACAGCGTTTTAACATCTTGGTACATCTTGTCTGCGCCAGGATGTACGGAATACCGTGTCTTGTGAGCTTCGTTTAGTACTTGCTCGCGCAATCCTCCCTTGAGAGGGACCCATATGCGGTTAGCGAAATATAGATTGCCGTTCTCTTTAAGTTCCAAACTCTTAATCATACCCCCAAGGCATTCGTTTTTAACAAACTCTGGTTTCAAGGCTTCTTGCTGAGCGTCTCGGATGCGGGTAGAGAGATCTGTGTGAATGGTTAGCCTTAGGGCCTTGACTCGTAGCGTTTTTATTCGCTCCTTCCTACTTAGCGCGTCTGCTACCACATTCGCCTTTCCAGGGTGGTACTTAATTTCACAATCATAATCATTCAACAACTCCACCCATCTTCGTTGCCTCATGTTTAAATCCTTTTGATCAAATATATGCTGAAGGCTCTTGTGATCCGTAAAGATTATACACTTTGTACCATAGAGGTAATGGCGCCAAATCTTTAGCGCGAAGACAATCGCTCCAAGTTCCAGATCATGCGTTGTGTAGTTCTTTTCATTGGTCTTGAGTTGGCGCGAGGCATATGCTATGACTTTGTCTCGCTGCATAAGGACACATCCGAGTCCTTGATGTGAAGCGTCGCAGTAAACGACGATGTCGTCCGTCCCTTCGGGCAGAGACAAAATTGGCGCACTACATAATTTTTGTTTCAACATTTGAAACGCTGCTTCCTGATTTTCGTCCCAAACAAACTTCTTGTCTTTCTGAGTTAGCGCGGTCAGAGGTAGAGCTATCTTGGAGAAGTTCTCAATGAAGCGTCGATAGTAGCCAGCTAGTCCTAGGAATTGCCTCACCTCAGTTGGGGTTTTTGGCGCTTCCCAGTTTTCGATGGCCTTGACTTTGGAAGGATCAACGTGTATTCCTTTCTCGTTTACAACGTGACCGAGAAAGTGAACTTCTCTAAGCCAAAACTCGCACTTGGAAAACTTCGCATACAACTTTTCTTTCCTCAACAATTCCAAAATCAATCTCAGGTGTTGCTCATGCTCGGCCTTGGTCCGAGAGTAAATCAAAATATCATCTATAAACACAATCACAAACTTGTCCAAGTATGGTTTGCACACGCGGTTCATCAGATCCATGAACACAGCCGGCGCATTAGTTAGCCCGAAAGGCATCACTAAGAACTCATAATGGCCGTATCTAGTTCGGAAGGCTGTTTTCGGCACATCTTCCTCATGGACCCTAAGTTGGTGGTATCCTGACCGTAGATCTATCTTCGAATAATAACTGGATCCCTGCAACTGGTCAAATAAGTCATCAATCCTCGGTAAGGGGTACCGATTCTTGACTGTCAGCTTGTTCAGCTCCCTATAGTCAATACACATTCTGAACGAACCATCCTTCTTCTTAACAAACAGTACTGGAGCTCCCCAAGGTGAAAAGCTTGGGCGTATGAAACCCTTATCCAATAGTTCCTGTAACTGATTGGATAGCTCATGCATCTCAGATGGAGCTAATCGATAAGGCGCTCGAGCTACTGGCGCAGCTCCTGGGACTAAATCAATACGAAATTCTACTTGTCGCGGCGGCGGTAATCCGGGCAAATCTTCAGGAAAAACTTCTGGAAATTCGCGCACTACTGGTAAGTCTTCAATTCTTCCCTCATCTCCTTTCTTCTCTACGACATGCGCCAGGAAGGCGTAGCACCCTTTCCTTAGGCACTTACGCGCCTTTAGGCACGAAATCAGTTTCGTCTCAACTCCCCTTCTTTCCCCTTGAATTACCAAGGTTTCTCCGTTCAACAGTGGGATCCGAACCTGCTTCTCATGGCAAATAACTTCCGCGTGGTTCTCGACTAACCAATCCATACCTACCACAATGTCAAAACTTCCCAAGTCTATTGGCAACAAATTAATATTGAACCCGTGACCTCCCATGACTATTACACATTGTTCAGTTCTTTCGTTCGCGCATAACTGCCTACCATTGGCTAGTTCTATAGTATAAGGCGTGTCTAGCCTACTGGTTGCTAAGCCTAGGGAGTTTTTAAACTCAGCAGATATAAAACTCAGGTCAGCGCCAGTATCAAATAAGACAGATGCAAAATGGCCGTTAAGCAAAAACGTACCGGTTACCACATTCGGCTCTTCTTTAGCTTCACCCGCGCCGATCACAAAAGCTCTCCCGCGAGCTTGGTTCCCCTTTTGCGGGCAATCCCGACTAAAATGCCCTGGCTTCCCGCATGCGTAGCAGTTGTCGCTTGCTCCCGCTTCTCTGACACGGCAATTCATCGTCTTGTGCCCTGGTCTGCCACATTTGGCGCATTCGATTCTTGCGCATTCACCCTCGTGGTGATACTTGCATTTGTTGCACCATGGGCGAGGCCCGCTGTATCCTTTTCGTGGTGGCTCCGCGGCCTGAATCGCGTAAGCCCTTACGCTCTCCTGCTTCTTGAACGGTGGCTGCTTGGAGTCGGACCCTCGGTGGTGAGAGTTCCATTTCCTCTTGGGATCAGAGGTTCGCTGCTCGATTCCGCGTGTAGTTAACATACCCGCACGGACCGTATCCCTTGTAAGGGTGATGGCCCGCGCTACCGCCTCATCAAAAGTTGGAGGCGCTGCGGCGTTGAGCGGAACCCTAACAACAGGAGGTAACCCAAAAATATACCTCTCGATCTTCTTTTCCTCCGTGTTTGCCATGTCTGGTACCAATTGGCAAAGCTCGTTGAACCGGTTGTTGTAGGCGTCGATATCCGTTCCTACCATGGTGTGGTTCCAGAATTCCTGTTGTAGACTCTGGATTTCTGCGCGAGAGCAGAACTTTCTCATCATCATTTCCTTCAGTTCCTCCCAGGTCTTGTGGAGAGCAACTTCTCGCCCCAATGTTTTCGTTTGAAGCTTCCACCAAGACGAAGCTGCTTCTTGGAACATGCAGGTCGCGTAAAGGACCTTCTGGTTCTCACTACATCCGCTAATGGAGAGAACTGTCTCCATCTTGTCAATCCAGTTGTAGAGCCCAATGGCCCCTTCGGTACCCTTGAATGGCCAAGGCTTACAGGCCATGAATGTCTTGTAGGAGCATCCTTTGTCCAAGGCTCCTGATTCGGGTTCTGGGGTCTCATTCTGACGACCCTGACTTGATTCGGCCTTGCTGGCCTCATGTGTTGCGATTGCTTGCGCGATTATTTCCGCGAGTTCCTCGGGTGTCATGGTAATTCCCTTGGCTTTAGTTGGAGGCATTCTCGCTTTAAAAGAGAATGAAAATATATCAAACTTAGCGCATGTACTCTGAGCACATAATGTTATCATTATTTACTAGACACTGTGTGACCCGTGTTCCTAAGTGTGTGTATAGTTTCTTTTGAAAATATTTTCTTTGAAAAATATTTCATGCGATTTCCCCCAACGGTTATAGTCTAGGTTAAAACTTCTTTTCCTAGTTCGCTATAACCAGTGCTCTGATACCAATCTGTCACACCCGGCCCTGAGCGGCGGAATCAGCCGGGCGCGCGCGAGTGGGGATTGATAATTAAGCACGGGCCATTGCAAACATTCAAAGATTTTCATTGCGCATGAAATGTTTAATACAAATACATTACATTGTTTAAAAATTACATAAAAACATCCAAGTACAAAAACTGTTGAAGATTTCCACGCCATATCCCCTTGCGCGGCGGGAACAACCACGCGCATCGAAGGGATAGAACTAAAATCTTCCAAAAAGCTAGTTTTAGATGTTCAGCGTGAGGTGCTCTAAGTGTGACTCCATGCGCTATCTAGTTATCTCGTGAAAGACACGTAAAAACATTTGAATCAGTATAAACTGAGTGAGTTCACAAGTTTTAGTAACTTGATAAATCGCATTGCATCATAGTCTTGAAAAATCATATTGAAACACATTTATGATTTCATGTCTAAACATATACTTGATAATCCGTATGAAAACATAGATCTGACACATATTTCTGATAAAAGTCGTTCCGCGGGCTACGCGCGATCATTACTGGAAGTGTGCTCGTCCATGCAAAGTGGCGCTGCCACTACGAGCTAAATAATATAATGCCGTCCCGCGGTTTACGCGTGGACATTTCTGAAAAACCGTGCTCGTCTATGCAAAGAGGCGCTGCCCCTACGAGCTAATCAATAATTCCGTCCCGCGGGTTACGCGCGGACGTTGTGCCGGAAAACAAGGCGCTCGTCCATGCAAAGAGGCGCGACCCCTACGAGCGGGCTCAAACCCATAGTACTGCCCCATGACCATACTAGGCACTCGTCAATGCAAAGAGGCGCGACCCCTACGAGTGGGTGGATCAAACCAGCAGTCCCTACCCTTAGAGTTCCAATGGTAAAGTGATCACTTACTCGAGTTCTAGCGCACATACATCGAAAACCTTAGATAACCGTTCGCATTGCTCATTATGAAATATAATTTAAACACATAATCGCTTGCATAGCTTGTAAGTATACCATGATAAAACATTATTTAAGTACGTGTCCCTCGCCCCGAAAGCAGTTTAAAAACAGTGAAAACAGCGAGAATAGGGGCTGTGAGACTCACCTGTGGTTCTTGTTAAGGGATTAAATCGAGATTCGGGTTTTCTTGGTGTTGGCCTCGGAATTGAAGGTCTAGAATACGATTAAATAACAAGAAGTATATATATTAAGATCAAGAAATAGGAGAATATAAGGGTTGGAAAGTAGATCTCAAGGTTATATTCTCGGCTTACCTAGTAACAGGATCGGAGCTGAAAACAACGGATGCTTGGGAGAGGATTAGTGCAAGTTTGCAGTTCTTTGAAGTGTGTTTTGGGTGATAACTTAGGTTACATATTTATAGGCAAACTCAAGGGAACACAATCCCTTGCTTTAGGGGATTGTAATCTTTTCATATCTAGGGGTAATGATGATAAAGTATGGAAATTATTATTATTTATTTAAAAGTGGAGTAGTGGATAAAAGATTTTGATTTGATTTGGTCAGGGCATGCAGGTCTGGGGTTGGTGAGAATAGGGTGGCTGATAGTTGACTTTTCGTGTTACAGTGCTTTTTCAGGTACTTTTGTTAGTGTACAGTAAAAAGTGGAAAATCTCTGAAACACGCTACTGTTTCCTTTTGGGCGGGAGTAATCTCCTTACGTCTGGAGAATAGACTAAGTGTTCTGTGCGTATTACTTTGTGCGCATAGCTTTCTGCGTGAAGGACATTTCTTTGCTGCGGGTAGGCACGTAACCTTCTCGCAGTTAGGGACATTGAGTTTCATTTGTAGATTCTCCAGGTGGTCTTGGTATTTCAACATAGTGATCAGTCATGTTGAAGTCAATTCCATCTTGGAGCTTCAGACAAACTAGCTCTCAATGTTCCCGCCATGCGGGGAGGTTAGTTCCCTTCCGCACGCGCATAAACGATTTAGGATGCACCCGCCTTAGCATCATGCGGGATGGTCAACCCATTAGACAACATAACGTTAAGGTACATGAAAACATAAAGCCAAAACATTCGCGCATGGCGCATATAACATATGCCCACGCTGGTTCTTAACATGGCGCGCTCGCGCAGGGCGCACATAACAAATGCACGCGCTGACTATCATGGCGCGCTCGCGCAGGGCGCACATAACAAATGCACGCGCTGACTAACATGGCGCGCTCGCGCAGGGCGCACATAACAAATGCACGCGCTGACTAACATGGCGCGTTCGCGCAAGGCGCATATAACATAATTACCTAATATTTAGGTTGATTACTTGGTTTAAGGGATTGGGAATTTACCGGGTGTCACACAAATCTATGTTGGGTTTTGAATATTTTATTACCTTTATTGATGATTTTTCTCGTGCTACTTGGGTTTATTTGTTGAAATCTCGTAGTGAGGTGTTTTCCACCTTTCGTGAATTTAATGCTTATGTTAAAAACCAGTTTAACACCACAATTAAAACTTTACAATCTGATAATGCCAAAGAATATCTTTCCACCGACTTCTCTTCATACTTAAAAACCCACGACATTATTCATGAATCTTCGTGTGCGCATACATCCCAACAAAATGTTGTGTCCGAACGCATAAATCGTCACCTATTGGATGTTGCTCGCACAATCATGTTCCAATCCATTGTTCCTCACCGCTTCTGGGGAGATGTCATTCTCACTGCCACATATCTGATTAACTACATGCCCTCACCCGTCCTTTATGGTAAAATACCATTTTCTATACTATTCCCAACGGCACTCCATTTCCTCTCGCACCTAGAGTTTTTGGTTGTGTGGCCTATGTTCATGATCATCGTCCAAAAGTCACTAAACTTGATCCCCGAGCTATTCGTTGTCTTTCTTGGTTACTCAAGAGTTCAGAAGGGTTACCGGTACTATAGCCCAACCTTTCACTGATACTTTACTAGTGCCGATGTCACCTTTCATGAGTCATGTCCTTTACTCTCTCGAGTGTTCCACTTTGTTTTTGGCCCATTCCCCGACCTTGATATACCTACATGTCCCATTATCCCCACTTTCCCCATGACTGGTGTACCAGATCCCCCGTCACACGCTGCTTATGATCCTGAATCCACGGGCCCATCGACAGAACCTCCCCATTTGCTTTTCACATGTAGTCGACGATGCCAGAATCAATCAGAGCCTCCTGATTCTCAATCAGACCATGATATGTCCTCAGTTCCACTACCCTTTGCTGAGCCCGACACCCCATCACCTACTCCCTCTCCAACCATTTCAGACCCTCCTACGCCACACGATCTTCCTTATGATTCTCCTGGTGCCCCCTTTCCTGATATACCTATCGCCTTTCACAAAGAACCGTGACATTGCACATGTTACCCGATTCAAGATTATGTTGCCTACACTCACATATCTCCTGAATCTCATGCCTATACCACTACCCTTGATTCCTACCCGATTCCCAGAAACGTGACCACAACTCTCGCTCATTCAGGATGGAGGCAGGCTATGGAAGAGAAAATTGGGCTCTGAGATCCAATCATACGTTGGATCTTCAAACACTATTTATTGGGAAGCGTATTGTTGGTTGTCGTTGGGTGTTCCCAGTAAAACTTCACCCAGATGGTTCTTTACATCGCCTAAAGGCTCGATTCACCAAAGGGTATTCTCAGACATATGGCATTGACTATGATGAAACTTTCTCGCCGGTTGCTAAAATGCCATATGTCCATATTTGTATTGCCCTTGCTGCCAGTAATCATTGGCCGCTCCACCAGCTTGATGTCAAGAATGCCTTTCTTAATGGTTTTCTTGAGGATGAGGTATATATGGAGCAGCTACTCGGGTTCATTGTTGAGGAGGAGGCGTCGAAAGTTTGCAGACTACGTTGTTCTATATATGGTCTTAAAAAGTCTCCCAAGGCATGGTTTGGTCGATTCTCTGGGACTGTTTGGGATGACTCGTAGCGCATACGATCACTCTGTCTTCTTTAGACACCAAAAAGGGAAAAGGATTATTGTAGTTGTTTATGTGGATGACATTATAATCACAGGTGATGTTGAGGTCGGGATCACCGAATTCAAACAGTTTTTCAGTCTCAGTTTCAAGTTAGCGACTTAGGTCGATTGAGATATTTTCTTGGCATAGAAGTATCTCGCTTTCCACAAGGAATACTTCCCTCTCAATGAAAATATGTCCTTGATATGTTGCCTTAATGTGGCTTGCTGGGATGCAAACCAGTTGATACCCCAATGCTTCCTACAAAGAAACTTCTCTCAAAGGAAGGGGATCCGATGAAAGATCCTGAGTGATACAGACGGTTGGTAAACTTAATTATTTAACTGTCACGCGACCGGATATTTCATTTTTGTCAGTGTTCTGAGCCAATTCATGGCTGAATCGTACACCGGTCACTAGGATGCTGCTTTTCGTGTCTTAAGATATCTCAAGGCCACACCGGGCCTTGGCATCTTATATTCAGATCAGGGTCATTACCGGGTGGGCGCTTTCACGGAAGAAAGAGAAGGTCGGATATCAGGTTTCTCAGACGCGGATTGGGGCAGGTTGTCTGATTTCACGACGATCTACCACTGGTTATTATGTGTTTGTTGCAGGAAATCTTGTATCATGGAAGAGTAAGAAACAACACATTGTATCTAGATCGAGCGCTGAAATTGAGTATAGAGCCATGGCATATGTAACATCGGAGATGACATTGATTCGTCGACTTCTCATAGAACTCGGGGTTATTTCTAAAGACTTGATGTGGTTATACTGTGATAATCAATCGGCTTACCATATAGCCAAGAATCAAGTGTTCCATGAGAGGACGAAACACATTGAGGTTGACTGCCACCTTATCAGAGACCGGGTAGTAGGCACAAAAGCAAATCCTCCATCTATTCAACCAATTCATATTAAGACAAACTTTCAACTTGCAGATATTCTCACTAAACCTCTCCGGAAAGCTTAGATAGATTTTTATTTGTAACAAGTTAGGCATGATTAACATCTATGCACCAACTTGAGGAGTGTTAGTTAGATTATATTAGGGTTTCAACCTATGTAGTTGGTTAAAGCCCATGAGCCTGTTATTGGTTGTAATTAGGGTTTAGCACTTGTATATATAGATGCTCACTCTCTTTGTAATATTCACTCATTCAATAAACATCTCTTTCACTGCTACACCATCCCTTTTACATATGCCAACCCATTGCCTTACGAATGGGTCAATCTAAGTTGTGCTTTTAACATAAATGGGTCAAACATATTGAAAGTTGCCTGTAGTAATAATTAACACATTTATTAATTGTTAACTATTGATAAATAAAAAATGTCAAAAAAGTGTTTGTGGTTCCCCTCCCCTCAACTTGCCAAACAGGTTGAAAGTTGACATGAGTGTATTTTATATACATGCCTCTTAAATCATATTATATTATTATTCAAGAAACCATATTATTATTGTAATAAAATACATATTAAATCCATATATCACACACTGATTATATATAAAATAATAGCATAATAAAGTGTTTAGCTGACACAAATATTTGTCAACGGACACAAACACAACCCGAAAATTTATATAAAATAGTCATATTTCAATTATAATTATTATACCGATTTCTATTTTAACTTCAAATATTTGCCATAATATACGTGTTTGCCATAAGACAACTTCTAAAAGAATTAAAAAAAATAAAGGGTCAAATGGGGCAACCCGAAACCAATGGGTTGATACAAACATTAACCATTTAAATAAACGTGTTCGCTGTTCAAATCCGAGCCTGTTTATACTAAACCCAAACCCACAAAATTCATGTTAGGTCCATGTCGTGTTAGAAATTCACATGCCTAGGTCAACCCTACAGATCCAACTAATACAAAAGGCACCCATTTTGACCCGAACATGTTTTTAAGCCATTATAACCCCACCCCCCCCCCCCCCAACCCATTTTGCAACCTACATTCAGACATTCAAGCAAAACTAAAAAGTTTAATTCAGAACATGAACGGAATAGAAAAACTGTTTAAAGTAAATAAAAACTCACTTGAACCGCAACAGACCCCTGAAGTATCCTCTGTAAACTCTGGCGCCGTGGAAGCTGATCACCATCAGAGATATGCGGCTCTTCAACCTCATTCCTTAACACAGCAGTTCGGGTCTCAATCATACCAATAGCATTCTCCACAAGTGAAAACTCAAGCGACTCGGATTTGGTAACCAAAAGCCGGTTCACTAAAGCAGGAAACGACCCCTCGGTTTGAACCACGGTCGTCTTTTCCACTGGTCTTCCAACCCACCTTGAGTCTTACCAGTTTTAGTAAATGGAGTATCAAATAAGAACCGGTCAAACACACGAGCCCGAACCGAACCAGTCGAAAGAGAAAAAATCATCTCCCTTCTGTTTCCCAAATCCTCATCTTCCATAACCGGATCACCAGCTGTGATTTGCAGATAACACACACGAGACTGCAATTCATCGGCTTTTACTTGTTGGGAGTCAGGAATTATATGCAACGTGGGATTACCGTCAATTCTTAAGTCATAAATATGACTAAGTTTTTCCATTATGTCACGTAATCTTACATCACGAGGCTCTCGGTATACATACTCCTTTTTATCAAGTTTCCCAAATTTTTCACCGTAAAATCCGACACGATAATATGTGGCGTCTGTGAATGGAATCAGGCTTGATTCTTATTCTAAGATTGATTCATAAATGTTAGTTAACATACTATGGCATTTGGCTAGGAGTCCATATGATCTTCATGTTGGGATCCAGTGGTGATCAGTCAACGGTTTAACAATTACACCCGGTTTTATTGGTTTCATAATTATTAATCAAACTAATAATTAATAAGAAAAACGCAGCGGAATATTAAATCGAGTAAGCACCAAAAACGAAACTGTACAGGATCCGGTTACATATGATATGAGTACGAGTCAAAACGACCAAGTTAAATATAAATCAACAACGACAATATTTAAGTTTACCTCGGTTAATGATTAACCGGTTGAGACACCGAGGTTCAACGAACAACGCTAGGTGACGAACTGAACAAACAAGCAGCGGCGGTGCACTACGGCAGCGGCGGTGGTGGTTGTTGACACGCCGGACAAACAGCGAACAAGCGACTACAACGGTGCTTATCAGCGAGGCTTCGCGGAGCAACGGTAGTGGCATAAAGTTGGATGAGTTGCGGAGGTGGATTTGCGGCAGTAGCGCTGACGCAAAGGAATTTGAGTGGCGGCTGTTTGAAGTAATCTCCAAGCTTTCGTTATTTTTTATTATTATTAACCACAATCATTATATAATAATGATAATAACAAACCGATTAAACAAATCGGCCCTTAAGCCCACGTTGGAAAAGAGCACACCATCTTGTTTATATAAATAAACTATAAACATTATTAATTATTTATATTTAGTATAAATAATTAATCTCGTTAATTATTCGTCATATACCGATTAAACTATTTAAGCGGGTTTTGGTTCATTGACCTAGGTGTAACTCTCACGGGTCGTAACTCGGTCGGCCGCGTTAAATTAACCGAACCGGTCCACTATTTCCAACAGTCTCCCACTTGGACGGCTTTTGATTAATATCCTTAACGCAGATAGTCAGCGGTGCTCTAGCTACACATGGCTGCCCCCAACAAGTTATGACACTTTAAATTCATTAACCAAAATATCTTGGAATACACTATTTGCAAGATAATGAAAATATAGTAATCGTTGTCATCTATCCTTTCCATATAAGACATCAATTGAACAATGAGACATGGATCAGATCAATCTCATATGGCGTTCAATCATTATCGTTTTCGTTCTCGAGTCGAAGTGGTCTAATCAAACACACAGTAAGTTTGGGTGAGGCCTCACACTTTACCAATTTGAATCAACGAAGGCGCCAAGATGTCTAACTATTACATATCATGTAAGAGTACAGAATCCCATCTTGATTACATACAACTCCCACTGAACTTCAGAATATTCCCAACCAATGCCTTTATGACTGACAGTTACGCGACAACGGTTGACACTGATCAAAGAATACCTTTGGTAAACAAGAGTTCTAATATGTACCTCAGGTATAAGGATACTAAATGAGCATACTAATATCAAATGCATCTTATGACTAACATCCATGAAGATGATTTGATGCGAGTTACATCCAACGTCATTCATAATGAGGTCTGTGAGTTTGGAAGTCAACTCCTTGAGTCCAAATTCAGAATAGTCTTAATTTAGAATCGCTCCCACGAGTCTGACCGACTACTGATAATTTAGAATACAATATTCATGGATTAAACGTATTAAAATGAACACAATTATAATATTCAACGTTTGTATTTAACCATTAAAGCAAAAGTGAACTCAAAATCATAACTGTTTAAATGTTCATACATCCAAATACTAAATCAAAACAAATTACTAGCTAATCTAAGACCGGTAGTATCCTTGTGTTGGTCATGCTTGTCCTGAGTCATCGGCTTAGTGAACGGGTCTGCTAGGTTTTGATCTGTGTCTACTTTGCTTATTATGATGTCACCTCGTTCCAGTATCTCCCGTATGAGGTGGAGCTTCCTTAGAATGTGTTTGGCTCTGTGATGAGATCTGGGCTCTTTGGCCTGAGAAATAGCACATGTTTTATCACAGAACACCTCGACTGGTTTGCGAATACTCGGAACCACATCGAGATCGGTGATGAACTTCTTCATCCAAGCAGCCTCCTTAGCAGCATCCGAAAGCTATATATTCGGATTCTGTGGTAGAATCCGCCACTACACTCTGCTTGGAGCTCTTTCAATAAATAGCTCCTCCATTTAGAGTGAAAACGAAAGCTGACTGTGAGCGAGAATCATCTCGATCAGTCTGGAAGCTAGCATCAGTGTAACACCTTACAGTGAGCTCCTCTTCCAATCCCCCAAACACCAAGAACATATCTTTGGTCCTATTCAAGTACCTTAGAATATTCTTTACAGCAGTCCAATGGGCGTTGCAGGAGATTGCGATTTGCTTAACACGGTTCCTTTAGTCATTGGAACAGCTCCTTTCTTGGAGTTTTCCATTGAGAAGCGTGCCATTACCTTGTTTATGTAAGTACTTTGACTTAGCCCTAGAATCCGCTTAGATCTATCTCTATAGATCTTTATTCCCAGAATATATGCGGCTTCTCCAAGATCTTTCATTGCAAAACAAGATTCCAACCAGCGCTTAACTTCCTTAAGCATAGGAATGTTGTTTCCAATTATCAGTATATCATCCACATACAAGATGAGGAATGATATAGTGCTCCCACTAGCCTTTCTGTAAACACAAGGCTCATCTTCATTTTTGATAAAACCAAACTATTTGATTTTCTCATCAAAGTGAAGATTCCAGCTACGAGATGCTTGCTTGAGTCCATAAATGGACTTGTTTAATTTGCAAACCCTATTAGGATATTTGGGATCGACAAAACCTTCAGGCTAAACCATATAAACATCTTCGGAAAGATGTCCATTAAGAAAAGCGGTTTTGACATCCATTTGCCATATCTCGTAGTCAAAGTACGCGGCTCTGGCAAGTAATATCCTTAGCAACAGGTGAAAAGGTTTCATCATAGTCAACACCTTGAGTTTGAGTAAAACCTTTCGCGACTAGCCGTGCTTTATAGGTTTGCACATTTCCATGCATGTCGGTTTTTCTCTTAAAAATCCACTTGCTCCCTACTGCCCGACCATCGGGGGGTAGCTCAACCAAGTTCCAAACTTGGTTGTCATGCATGGACTGCATCTCGGCGTTCATGGCATCTCGCCATTTCTCGGATTCCGGATCCAAGATATCAGATTTGTAGTTAGTAGGTTCGTCGCCAGACTCGGCTACTAATAAGACTTCGGGACCATCTATATGCCATAAGTATCTAGAATTTGGTACAGGAGTCCTACTACTTCTGCGAACGCTCGTGTTCACGTCTGATGTATCAGCAACAACAACTTGTTGATCAGACGCTCCAACTTCCTCAGCGGTTGTTTGTGGTTCTCGAATTTCTTCAAGATCGACAATGTTATCTCCAGTTCCTCGATTGAGAAATTTCTTCTCGAGGAAGTGGCCTTTCCTCTTGATAGAAATCGTATTTGTATCAGGATGAAAGAAGTAATAACCGCTTTGGTTATAGTATACGACGAAAACAACTTTTACGCCGCGGGGATCAAGTTTGTCATCAGACTCACTTGAGATGTAAGCATCACATCCCCATACTCTAAGGTAAGACAATTTGGGCTTCTTTCCCTTATGCCATATCTAATATAGGGTTTTGTCTATCTTCTTAGTTGGAGCTAGATTGACAATGCGGGCGGCGGTCATAAGGGCATAACCCCAAAAGGAGTGAGGCAAGTTAGTTCTATACATCATCGATCGAACCATGTTTAACAAAGTTTGATTTTTCCTCTCACTCACGCCATTATGTTGGGGTGTGCCAGGTGGAGTGAGCTGTGAAACAATTCCATGCTCTTTTAGATGAGTGATGAACTCTGAGCTGAGATACTCTCCACCTCGATCTGATCGAAGCATTTTAATGGTTTTACCAAGTTGTTTTTCCACTTCTTTTTGAAACTCTTTGAACGTTTCAAAAGTTTTGTGATTGTGTTTCATAAGATACACATAAGTGTGTCGACTATAATCGTCGATAAAAGAAACGAAGTATCTTTCATGATTTCTAGTCATGGTTCTGAAAGGTCCACATACATCAGTATGTATGAGTCCTAACAGATCACTTTCTCGTTCACTTTTATGAGTGAAGGAGTCTTTGGCGAGTTTGTGTGACACCCGGTAATTTCCCAATCCTATAAACTAAGTAATCAACCTAATAATTAGGTGATTGTAAATATTAAGCGCGCCATGTTAGAATCAGCGCGGGCATTTGTTATATGCGCCGTGCGCGAGCGCGCCATGTTAGTCAGCGCGGGCATGTTATGTACGCCCTGCGCGAGTGCACCATGTTAAGAACCTGCGTGGGCATATGTTATATGCGCCATGCGCGAGTGTATTGGTTTTATGTATCCATAATGTTGTCTATTGGGTTGACCGTCTCGCATGATGCTAAGGCGGGTGCATTCCAAATCGTTTATGCGCGTGCGGAAAGGGAACTAACCTCCCCGCATGGCGGGAACATTGAGAGCTAGTTTGTCTGAAGCTCCAAGATGGAATTGACTTCAACATAACTGATCACTATGTTGAAATACCAAGACCACCTGGAGAATCTACAAATGAAACTCAATGTCCCTGACTGCGAGAAGGTTACGTACCTACCCGCAGCAAAGAAATGTCCTTCACGCAGAAAGCTATGCGCACAAAGTGATACGCGCAGAACACTTAGTCTATTCTCCAGATGTAAGGAGATTACTCCCGCCCAAAAGGAAACAGTAGCGTGTTTCAGAGATTTTCCACTTTTTACTGAACACTGACAAAAGTATCTGAAAAAGCACACTGTAACATGAAAAGTCAACTGTCAGCCACCCTACCCCCACCAACCACAGACCTGCATGTCCTGTCCAAATCAAATCAAAATCTTTTATCCACTACTCCACTTTTAAATAAATAATAATAATTTCCATACTTTACCATCATTGCACCTAGATATGAAAAGATTTCAATCCCCTAAAGCAAGGGATTGTGTTCCCTTGAGTTTGCCTATAAATATGTAACCTAAATTATCACCCAAAACACACTTTAAACTTCTCTCTTAAAGTTGCACGCACTAATCATCGCCCAAGCATCCGTTTGATTTTCAATTCCGTTCCTGTTACTAGGTAAGCCGAGATTAAAACCTTGAGATCTACTTTCCAACCCTTATATTCTCCTATTTCTTATATACTTCTTGTTATTTAATCGTATACTAGACCTTCAATTCAAAGGCCAACACCAAGAAAACCCGAATCTCGATTAATCCCTTAACAAGAACCACAGGTGAGTCTCATAGCCCCTATTTTAACTGTTTTCACTGTTTTTTTTAAACTGTTTTCGGGGCGAGGGACACGTACTTAAATAATGTTTTATCATGGTATACTTACAAGTTATGCAAACGATTATGTGTTTAAATTATGTCTCATGATGATCAATGCGAAAGGTTATCTATGGTTTTCGATGTATGTGCGCTAGAATTCGAGTAAGTGATCACTTTAC